>NC_133463.1:48055515-48280515 GCF_048565385.1 Saimiri boliviensis
TCCGAGACTTGGCCTGGCACAGGACGTTAATGCCCAGGATGGCCTGGGGAGTGCACTCGTGCTGGACCTCAGATGGATGTTCAAAGCCACAGTCCACGACGGCCTGAAGGAGCTGCGGCTTCAGCAGAAAGTACCGGAAGCCAGACGGCGGATGGAAATGTAGGATCCCTCGATGTCTTTTTTAGGGGAAGCCGGCGTGCTCTCTTGAGGAGCCTGGGGCTCTTCCTCTTTGTCGTAATCCAAAAGCTCGTTTTCCATATCACGTTCTTCCATGTTGCTGCCTCCCTGTTCTCGGCGTGCTGCTGGGAGAGCCTTCTGACTTCGGTTATCTGCCGGGTGCTCAGACTGAAGCACATTTTAAAAGAATAGCCTTAGGGCCTCATAAGATTCTGTGTGAGAAGTTGAGAAGAATCTGAGATAATGTCAAGCTTTTGAATTTGAATGACTCTGTTACTATTATGATGACTCTGTTACTACATGATGTAGAAAACGAGTTCTCACAAATTAGATACATCTGTTTTGAAAGCAGACCTACTTTTCTAAATGAGCAAAGGACATGAGTAAACAGTGCACAGAGAAGTGAAAAGAATATAAACAATTCATGAAATAGTGTTGAACCTTAACTCAGATTTAGACTATGGGAACTTAGGCAGCCCTTGGGATCTTGGGGTAAGGATCCCATCAACTTCTCCACTTAGAGTGTTGCCTTCAACGTGATTGTGCTGCCAAAAATGCCAGTCACCATGTCTCTCATTTTAATACTGCTAATCCTTTGGAAATCTCTGATCCAGTCTCCATCAGGTGTCCACATTGGGCAATTAAGCCACAATGGAGAGGCAAAGTGATGCAGACATTTTCAGGATGGGAGAACTATAAGCAAGATAGGCAATTCTAACTGGATGAGGGCAGAAAGCGGAGGGCTAGACAGATAACTCTCCCCGCCAAAAATACTGTAAATTATCATACAGAATTATTTGAATCCATCTACTCACCTCAGTTAAACAGGTTCCTTTCATAAAAGTATTTGGTTAAAAACTAATTTTTGAAGCTTCTTAAAATTATTGCCATTTCTTTTCAGAAAATTGTTCTGTTGCATCCTTTCTCCACCCCAAGACTGATTCAGAGTGTGTCTTTCAGCACACTTTTTCTGAATATTGATTATTATAATTTGTTAAAATATCAATTTCAATTTGACAGGTCAAAAAACAATAGCCATTATGTTAACTTCAATTTTGTGAATGTTAGATAACCTACAAAATTTCAATAATGTCTTCTACCACTCTTCTCTTTATTGTCTTTGACTAGCTCAAGTTGCTTTCTCTTCCTTACAAACAAAATTTGAAAGGAAAGTCAAAAATGTAACATTGTCAATCTCAGACAACTAGTGAAAATTTGAAAGTGACACATATGTATCAACAGAAAAAAATGGCTAAATATGTTTTGTTAAATGTATACCAAAAATATATATACTTAGAAATTCATTTTCAAGCAACACTAAAATGTGCTCATGGTGCCATTTTAGGCACACAAAAAAACTGTTGCAAAAGACTTTGTATACATTGCCATATAAAATGTATGAAACAAACTTAAAAAATTGAAAATTTAATTGATTAAAATGCTAACAATAGTTATTTCTGCACAGTGAGATAACTGATTTTGTTCATTTCTTTCTTCATACTTGTCTATTTCAAATTTTCTAAGCATATGTTATCTATATAATCCATCAAGATTCCAAGGGCTGCCTGGGTTCCCATAGTGCCTAAACCTGAGTTGAGGTTCAACACTCTTCCATGGATTGTTTACATTCTTTTTTTCTTCTATGCACTGTTTGTTTATTCATGTTCTTTGCTCATTTAAAAACAGCAGGTCTTCTTTCTAAACAAATGTATCTCATTTGTAAGAACAGGAAGAAATAATTTGGGATTTAGGTTTATATCTCTAAGTCATCAGCAGCAACGGATCTTGAAATTCTCTCAGATCTGGTGAGTAAGATAGTAGAAAATTGCTTTACTATCTCACCAAATAGATAACAGACAGATAGGAAAATTGTTTGTCTAGTCCTTTCTTTTCTTAGGTCTTCTCAGTAGTTGTTTAGAGTCCTGTTAGAGTCAAAAATTGCCAGGTAGAATTTTTTTTTTTAATTTCTTGTATTTCATTTGGAAATTGTAGCTATATTATGGAATAGTAATGGCAATAGCAACACCTACATAATGCTTTAAATGTAATAACTCACACAATAAACTTAGGAAGTAGGAACAATTATTATCATCACATTTGTCTTTCAAATGAGGAAACTGGCCAGGTGGTGCCTCACACCTGTAACCCCAACACTTTGGGAGGCCAAGGCAGGCTGATAGCTTGAGCTCAGGAGTTCGAGACCAGCCTGGGCAACATGGTGAATCCCTGTCTCTACAAAAATACAAAAATTAGTTGGGCATGGTAGTGCACACCTGTAGTCCAGATACTCAGGAGACTAAGGTGGGGGAATTACTTGAGTGCAGGAGGTTGAGGCTGCAATGAGCTGAGATTGCACTGTTGCACTCCAGCCTGGGCAACAGAGCAAGAATCTGTCTCAAAAACATGGGGAAACTGAAGCACAGAGTGTTCAAGTGTCATGACTAAAGTTGTACAGTTGGTGAGTAGCACAGCTAGGATTTGAACCTAGTCAGGTAGCTCCAGAGTCCAAGTATGTCACTCTGGGTTTATTAGGGTAATGTTTCACTTCCTTTTCACTCAACTCTAAACTATTTGCCTCACTTAGCCAATGGCCAGGGGCTATCCAAATCCTTGGGAGATATGGTGTAGCACACAGAGAATTACAGATGCAGTTCTCTGAGCAGTGGCCTCGACAAACACAGAACAATGTGCTAAAATCATGGAGGCAATTCTGAGAATAACAGAGCCTGGAAAGAGTTTGAAACTTGGAGGATGCCAGAAGCCTAGAGACAAAGTAACAGTGGCCCTTTGAAACGGTTCCATAGACACCAGCCCAGAAAAGTCAATTGAGAACTTAATGGATGTGCTGATAATTGCTCTCCTCTGAGATTGGGCCAGAAACTGATGCCTTGGCAGGTGATCAACAGACTAATGCCATCAATATCACAGATATATAATTGCCAGCATGTGTGGTAGACTACAACAGCTAGACCTATATTTTAATGTACAGTTGACCCGTGAACAACACAGGTTTGAACTGCATGGTTCACTTACATCAGATTTTGTTTTCAATAAATATACTGGAAAACTTTTTGGAGATTTGTAACAATTGATAAAACTTGCAGATGAACCACATAACCTAGAAATATCAGGGAAAAAAAGTAAAAAAGGCTTGGTATATCATGAATGCATACATTATACGTAGATACTAGTCTATGTGTTAATCAACAATTTCTATTATCAGTAAAGCTTCTAGTCAACCATAGGCTACTAATAGTTAACTTTTGGGGGAATTAAAAGTGTACACAGATGTTCAACTGTGTGATGGATCAGCACTCCTAAATGCTGCATTGCTCAAGGGTCAACTGTATAGTCTATTAATAGCTAATCTGAGATATAGTAAGGCCAAGAGATCAGGAGATGATTGTCATTGAAAACAGTTTATTAGTCACAGTTCCCAAGAGGAAGGGCATACCACACGATAGGGGGCTACATGGCAAGCTACTGGAGTTGGCCATGAAGCAAAGACAGAGAAATTGGACAAGAACTTTTATTGTAGTCTCCATAAGAAGGGATAAAAGAGGTAGGGTAAGCAGGCTTAAGATGGCTACTCTAAATGATTTCAGCAGGCTGTGGGGCAAAGCGTTGTCCCTAGATGTCTGTATCTGGCCCTGGAGTTATTAGGGCAAGAGCATGAGAGGAAATGGCTGAGGATGTGGGCTCTAGAATAGTTGGTTTGTACTTGAAAACCACACCCTTGGAGGGGAATTCCTCCCAATGATAGGAGTAAGCAACAAGAGACACAGAGAAGGCCAAGGCAAGGTGACTTGGACACATTTTTTAGTTATCCATAATAAGGCATGTCTAGCCTAAGGCTGATGTTAAAGCATCAAGTGTACAGAAGCCAGAAACATAATTAACAAAACTTAGCTTTTATGAGACAAAAAATTAAAACAGCAATTCATTTAAGGGGCCCCAACAACTTAAGAGAAGGAAAAAAAAACAGAACTCACTCTGCATTACATAGAAATGATGGAATATTGGATTAAAATATGAGTACAAATAATAAAATCAGTTATCTATATAAAGATTTTCTATATCTATATATAGAATGTCTATATGTATATCTAGATATAGATATCTGTATATAGATATAGATAATCTATATATAGATATATATATCTATATCTATATATCTATATATAGATACCTATTATATATCTGTAGATATCTATATATAGATATAGATATCTATATAGTCAGCCATGCATAATATATATATAGATATCTCTATATAGATATCTCTATAGATAGATCTATATTTATAGATCTATATCTATATTTATAGATAGATCTATCTATAGAGATATCTATATATATATAGTCAGCCATGCATGACTCCAGGCTCTTTATCTGGCATTTTGGAGGCTACGAAACAGGGAGTAGCTACTACAGAAACCCAATTAGAGACACAATATGAATGAACCCAACTAGAGACACAATAAAGCATGCAAGATACAGCAGTGAATAAAAATCTTCAACATTTATAATTACACTCTATTATATACACGATTATTTACATGTGTATTTTATATCAAACATTATCAAATCTACATGGATAAATGTAGACCCAAAGTGTATAGTATAAATGCCAAACAAGCATTCTTAAAGATAAAAAATTTACTATTAAAAGCACTCATCTATAGCAAGCAAAGAAATGGTAGGGAGGGGTGGTTGGTTAGCTCAGTTGGTGAGCGCCTGGTGCTCAGTGTCCAAGGTCGTGGATTCAATTCCTGCACTAGCCCACCTGAGCATTTTTGAAAAATAAAAATAATAATAAAAAAGAAATGGTAGGGAGAAGGGGAAAGTAAACTTTCAAAAGAGCTTACCTTATTGGTGTAGTTGGGGAAAAGCAGTGGAATCAAATCTGTGGAAACAGTGTTATGAGTTGCACTGTAATCCCCCAAAATTCATATGTTGAAGTCTTAAGTCTGACAATGTAATTTTTTTGAAAATAGGGTTGGTCAAGAGGTAATTAGTTAAGATGAGGTCATACTGGGATAGAGTGGGCCCTTAATACAATATAACTGATGCCCTTATAAAGAGGAGACACATGGACAGAGACATACACACAGGGAGAACACCATATGAAAAGAAATTCAGAGATCAGCATGATGTATCTACAAGTCAAAAAATGACAAAGATTGCCAGGAAACCACCAGAAGCCAGGTGAGAGATATGAGACATATTCTCCCTCACAGCCTCAGAAGAAATCAACCTAGAAGATGCTTGATTTTGGACTTCTAACCTCTAGAAATATGAGAAAACATTTCTGGTGTTTAAGCCACCCAGTTTGTGGCACTTTGTAATGGCAGCCCTAGCAAGCCACTAAGTAATATGAAAGAGCAAGTTGGTATCTTGCTTCCAGATATCAGCAAAAATAAAATGGATCTGATTACATATAAAATCAAGAAAATGAAAACGTAAATACTAATAGAATGAAAAATAAAAAATAGAACCTCTAAAGGAACAATCACAACTTGATTATCAAGTAATATAAAGTAAAGGAGTGAAACCCCATCTCTACTAAAATACTAAGGAATTAGCTGGGTATGGTGGCAGGTACTTGCAATCCCAGCTACTTGTGGGGCTGAGACAGAAGAATCACTTGAACCTGGTAGGCAAAGGTTGTAGTGGGCCAAGATCACATCACTGCACTCCAGCCTTGGCAACAAGAGTGAAATTCTGTCTCTGAATAATAATAATAAAGTAAAGTGAAACAGGAAACAAAAATGCTTAGTAAAATCAAATATATAATTCACTATTCTAAATGTAAACATAATGAAAACTCTTCATAAAACATAGAGATGGTAAGATTCAATTTTTAAAATACTGAACCTTATTTGCAAGAAACATGTTATTGTAAACATTAAAATTATTCACCATTATTAGATTCTCCCCTTCTTCTTGGGTGTGCAGAAGACTTTAGTTATTAAATAGGTCACATGACTGGTTTTAGACAATGAGCTAGGAACCAAAAAATTTAAAAGGAAAGCACATGTCCCAGCTTCCTCTTCCCTTGCCACAGAGAACCCTGACACCACAGGTTGGGATGGCAGAACTTCAAGACTGAAGCCACCTGTATTATTGAGGGTAAAAATGGAGGGTAGCTGAGTTTGTAAAAAAAAAAAAAGAAAAGAAAAAAAACTAATTGGACTTTAGTGAGAGCCAGAAATAAACTTTGTTTTTCTAAGCCTTTTAAATGTCAAAGCGCATTTTTTAGTGGAACATAGCTTTTCCTTACTAAGTGATGAACAAAACTAAAACAGAGCAATTGTTTTTTAAGACTGGAAATAACAGGATAAACACAGATACCAGGCAAATGTAAGTAAAAGGAAAGCAAGAATTGATATATAATGAGATAGATAATTACATTAAAAGCAACAATAAGGACAGATAATGGAATGATGGAACGATAAAAATCACAATTTATAAAAAATAGAGACAGTCTTACACACACACACACACACACACACACACGCTGATCAATAATATGCTATAAATCAACAATATGATAGTTTAAGGATATAAAACAAAAACTATTGAAAATGCAATAAAGATTTGACTCAATTAGAATATGAAACTTAAGTATATCTCAGAATTTGACAGCTCTAATAGATAAAATATAAGTAAGGCCATAAAAGAACTCAATAATACTAGATTTAATAGATATATCTCCTGTATAAAGAATATGCACTTTCTTTATATGCTTAATTTACCCACATCATAAAGCTTGACAGATTTTTAAAAGGTTGCTTTTTTAAAAAATAACTCAGTAAAATTAGAAGTTAATAAAAGATTAACTAAAATAATACTGAGAATCTGTTAAAATGAATACTGGGGAGGAAAAGACTTTTATACCATAGCTCTTTGAAGCTCCTGTCTCATCATCAATATCAAGAAAAATAACTATCAATACTACACAACATCCCATCTTCAAATTATTCTCTACATAAACTTCTAAGTTAGATGAAAGCTTGTATTTTCTTCAAAATGAGGGGAAAAGTAATTTATTTCCATATAAAGTCTTATGATTGCCTAGCTGTAAGGAAGCAGAACTTACAGATGGACAATGCAAGGGAATTCAGCTCAGAAAAATATCCCAAGCCAAGTTACATTCTAGGCTTGAAAGATCCCATCCATACATCATTGGACTGTCATCATGTAATAGGATGACCATATGTCCTGGTTTGCCAGGACAGTTGTGGTTTATGTCTGTTGTCCAGGTGTAATTATTAATAGTACTCTCTTTCACTTTCAAAAGTGTCTCAGTTTGGACAATAAATTTTATAGTCACCCTACCATGTAGTGATACAGCCCCATTGCTTAAGAGGGTAGGAATCTCAGGGCCTTTTCTGTACAAAGATTTGTGAGCACACCCAGCTCATCTATGGATCCCTTTGCATTGTCCTGCTCTTTCCCATATATGAAAGTAACATCAACAGAATTAAGTATTAATTAATAATGAGAATGAAGTGACTGAAAGCAGTATTTATGATCCTGACCAAACTGAAAAATATGTTTATTGAAATACACAGTAAGGGAATCACTGCATAGGATTATACCAGATAAAATGATAATACATTAGGAAAAATATTATAGGATCTTATTAAATATAAAAAGCACATATTTTCTAAACAAACTAAAACTCACCAATTCAATCAACCAAGTACAAACTGGAATACAGTCCATGCTAGCATGATGGAAAGGATCAATATACATTTGGTCACCTTATATACATTTAAAAAATAGACAAGATAAACTAGGAAAGCTATTGGTAATAACTTGGATAATATAGTACCTTATGATTTCACTTTACCTAACAGTGGGTAGTTTTTGGTACATATCTTGACTTCTACAATTTACTTCTTTGAATAAACAGCAATCAACAGATTTTGTTTGTTTGTTTGTTTGTTTGTTTGTTTGTTTTAAGACGGAGGCTTGCTCTTGCTGCTCAGGCTGGAGTCCAATGGCCCAGACTTGGCTCACCACAACCTCTGCCTCCTGGGTTCAAGTGATTTTCCTGCCTCAACATCCCAAGTAGCTGGGATAACAGGGATGTGCCACCGCACCAGGCTAATTTTGTATTTTTAGTAGAGACAGGGTTTCTCCATGTTGGTCAGGCTGGTCTCAAACTCCCAACCTCAGGTGATCCGCCCTCCTTGGCCTCCCAGAGTTGGGGGATTACACTGCACCTGGCCCCAGTCAACAGATTTATATTGTAATCATCCCTATGTTGTCAATGCTTACATAATAACGTAAAACAAATGCATTCATTATTCTCTTCTCAACACTCAGTCAATGCACTGTAAGTTTGGAATACAATCCATATTCTTCTGCCTACTGTTCTTTGTTACAATACGAAATTATGTATGAAATTACCTGTCCCCAGACAATCCTTGCGTATCTAATACCCCTATTGCTTAAGACCCACTACTTTCTGCTTTTTGTTTCACTTTCACAATGCCTACTACTGGCAAAGCCTTAACTTATCTATTCCTTCCAAACTACCAATGCAAATATCTCTTTTTATAATAAAATAAAAGAAAAGCAATTTTCTTTTCATTTTTTTGGTCATTAGGCAGCCAATATTATTGGAATTATAGTTGATAGCCAACTGGTATTTAAATATTCTTCTTTACTAATATTATATCGTTCAGATTGCTGTATATACTTGCCAATTTGCATAGATGATTTTTTTCTTGAATCTCTGTGAAATCAGTGCTTAGAATCCCATTTTATTTGCCACAGAAATGTATAATATTTTTCCTCAGAGATTTAGTTAATTAGTTTAGGGATAATTACAAAACATTGAACTTGAACTATATTATTGCTCCTGTCATCAAATGGTAGACCCATTGACCATCAGAGTTATGATAATAATAGAAATGACAAATACAGATTCTTTTCAGAGGAATACTGGAGTTGTCAAAAACTATAAGAAATTTGTATATTTCCTAAATGTTCAGTTCCTAGAATTCAAATGTAGCATCTATAATCTGTCCATGGAAAATTGATAAAATGAAAAATTTAATTTTATAAAAAGCAAGTAATATTTTTAATGATTCAGAGGTTTTCTGTAAGATTAAAGATAATTCCAAGAATCATTGAACTTCAGATTTTTTTAAAAGGTCAGTATGCTAGGAATTTTGAAAAGGACCAAAGTAAAGGCTTCCAGTGCCAACATGAAATGTACATATGCAGAAAAATATAGATGCTTCTTAAGATAAACTTAAGTATATCTCAGAATTTGACAGCTCCAATAGACAAAATACAAGTAAGGTCATAGAAGAACTGAATAATACTTGATTTAATAAATATATCCATTGTATAGAGAATAAATATTTCCTTTATATGCTTAATTTAGCCACATCATAAAGCTTGACAAAATTTTAAAATGTTACTTTTTTTTTTTTTTTTTTTTTTTTTGAGATGGAGTTTTGCTCTTGTTAACCAGGCTGGAGTGCAATGGCATGATCTTGGCTCACCATAACCTCCGCCTCCTGAGTTCAGGCAATTCTCCTGCCTCAGCCTCCTGAGTAGCTGGGATTACAGGCACGTGCCACCACGCCCAGCTAATTTTTTGTATAAAATGTTACTTTATTTAAAAATAACTCAATAAAATTAGAAGTTAATAAAAGAATAACTAAAATAATATTGAGATTTTATTAAAATGAATTTTGGGGTGGAAAGGACTTTTGTACTATAGTTATTCAGAAGCTCTTGTCTCATCATCAATATCAAGAAAAATAACTATCAATACCACTAACTATCATCTAGTATTTCAGCTGGTTCTATAATACCACACAAAAACTTTTTAATTCCAAGTGAGAGACTAATTCTAGTAATGTGTACCTTTGAAAAGCGTTTATTTTTCTTTTCTTTTCTTTTCTTTTTTTAAGAGAGGGTCTTGCTCGGTCATGCAGACTGGAGTTCAGAGGTATGATCCTAGCTTACTCTGCTCACTGCAGGCCCAAACTCTCTGCCTCAGCCTCCTGAGTAGTTGGGACCACAGGCAGCTCATCACCATACCCAGCTATATTTTTTTTAATTTTTTGTAGAGATGTGGTCTCCTCATATTTATATTTCTTAATTAATAAAAGCAGAAGGGAAAAACATTTTTTAAAAAATTTTATACATAGTTTTATTGAGGAAAATATTTTTAATTCTCTTTGTTTTCAAAATCAAAGTAAAATTTTATACATGTTAAAACGAACACTCATGTTAATGTATATGACAACATTATTTGTCATAAAAATTACAATGGCAAAATTTTACCATTGGTAATGCTACAAATACTCTAGTAGGCACAATATAAAACTGCAGCTACTATAATGAATGAAAAATAAAAAAAAAAAACAGACAAGTTTGGTTTTAGCCTGAATAATAATTCAGCCTAAATTGACTGGATAGTTTCCTCGTAAGCCAAATGCATACTTCGGTATCACCTCTAGTAACTCAGAAATTGTGCATGACTAATGACAATGTGATTACAGTCTGCTACCCTCTTACAGAATCAGTAACTGAACCATTATGAGTACAAAGTATGTTTTTCAGATTTGTGTTAATATCTGAATATTAAAATTTCATACATAAAAAAGTTCAATAAGCACTTTGTGATGAAATTCTTCTTTGTATGTTGAGATTCCATCAATTCTTTGAAATATAACTGTGTAAATTTTTTTTGCCTGAGTAAAATAATTGATGAACACTTTGATTCCTGTTACTTTAAGTGAAACCATTTTTCTTTATGTCCAAAAGTTAAATTAGTAGTGAAACAGACAATAAGGATAATAAAAAGAATAAGTTAGGTAGCCTTGGGAAGCATATTATATAATTTTTGAGTCAATAGTTTTTCAAAACATTTAAATAATGACATAAAGCAAAACAATCTATAGTAGATGAAATTATAATTCTAATACTTGTAAAATTATTTATGTGCTAGCATTGATGACATTAAAGCAAATAACCTTAAAAATGGCTGATAATTTGAAATATTTAATTATATTTAGGCCATAAGTATTTCAAGAGTCCTATCTTGCTTCTCCAATGGTATCAGTAAAAAGGGAACATCTATTTACTATACAAATAGGTAGTTAAGTACCTACCGGAGCAATCGAGAAGCCAGCAGTGCTGAAAAATTATTGTTTCTAAATCACAATGTAAAATTATACAAATTTCAATTTTTAAATGTAAATAATTAATAAATGTATATTCTAAGTATTGGTAAAACTGAAACACCTTTGCAGAATTGTGACTCAGTAAATTACGACAGTGAAAGAAATCAGACCTAACTGACTCTGTCTTGCTTCTAACCCTTAAGCTGTCCTTGTTCATTTCTGGGCATAGGCCGAACTAACTTTGGGAAGGAATTCAGTTCATGGTTTGACTCTGAAACAAAATTGATAACAGCACTTTCACGAAAAGATCCCCTTCTTGTCTGGGGTCCAGTCTGCCTTTGCAGGACTAACAAATTAGCTACAAGATTAGATATTACAATTTAGGGGTCATGCAACCTCTGGCTCCAAGAGTCTGAACCTCCCTAAATTGCTCCTGGGGATAAAATCAGGGTTGTAAAACCTAAAATCAATGCTTGAGATATTTGACAGACCCTGCCCTTGATGGATCAGCTAACACAACCCAGACCAGTAATCTGGCCCAACCAGATCTGCTATCATACCCCGGAACAGAAGATACTAAAACTTAACTTCTACTCGCCATGATTCTATCCCCAACCTGACCAATCAGCACTACTCACTTCCCCAGCCCCTATCCACCAAATTATCTTTAAAAACTATGATCCCCGAATGCTTGGAAGACCGATTTGAGTAATAATAAAACTCCAGTCTCCTGTGCAGCCGGCTCTAAGTAAATTACTCTTTCTCCATTGTAATCCTATGTCTTGACAAATTGGTTCTGTCTAGGCAGCAGGCAAGGTGAACCCACTGAGTGGTTACAAATTCTCAGATTTATTTTTGTGTCATAGATGTTCTACAAAGATAATATTTGGCTTTAATGTTGACTTCAGCCAAATGTTTATTTCAATATCCAGCCATTGAACATTTGGCCTATATTAAGTCCCCAAATAAAGATAGACTTATTTTAACTCCCCAGGGAGCTCTCCTAAAAGTGAACCTTAGGAAAACCTTAGAGAAGGGCTTCTCAAACTGGAATGAATGTGATTAGAGTCACCTGGAGAACTCTTCAGCTGCAGATCCTGATTTAGGGTCTCAGGTGGAAGCAGAGATTCTGCATTTCGAATCAGTTTCTAGGTGATGCCAGAGCTGCTGGTCCAGGGCCCACACTTGGATGAGCAAGCTTCTAGAGAAACCTAACATTCCTATGTGTGAGTGAACACATGGACATTCTGAGCCAGAATTTCTGGGAACGAATTCTGTTCACTTCCCAAAAGTTTGTCCTTGGTTCAGAGCCATGTAAGAGAGAAATAAAGAGAATCAAATCAACTATTTTATAGTTTAAGGGTATTCTACTATGTAAATTAAAGAAGTATGAACAAATTGAGCAATTCACAAACAGGTTATATTAAAGACAAAAGTCTGGGAAATAAATAAATCACCCTGAATTATATCCTGATGGGTAAAAATTTAAAAGGACTACACACAATTTCTATTAATATTACAAAGCAAAAAGAAACCATTAATAGGAAGTCAAGAAAAGTAAACCAAAGACTGTAACTTACCAGTCCTGGAAATACATTTTTAAAAAGGAAAATAAGAATACATAGCATTAATGGAAATTTAAAGGGAAAAGACAAAGCAAGAAAAAATGCTAGCCATCAGAATTAAGCGACAAGATGGAATTTTATAAGAATCCTATCTTAAGGAAAAGATAATTGAAGAAAAAATAAATCTAAAAAACCAATAGGTGTATACAACTTACTATAACCTGAAAATGGCTAAAATATTGAAAAGCATTTCATATTAGTCTTCAATTTAAAAAATGAAGAAATTAAATCTGTAGCGTAAGAAAGAACTGAAAAAGCCGTCTCCAGCAAAAGAAAAAACAAAGCTATACAGTCAGATAGAGAAATATTTTAACATTTTGAGAGCACGTAAATCATCCAGCTACCAAGTATTACCAGGAGGATGACATGTAATCTAAGGGAGAGGAAAATTTAATAATGTTTCTATGGGACTAAACTTTTATTGTTATAATCATTATTTAATACATCTGAGCATCAACAATACATTAGAGCTGTACTTAAAGTAGAAATAACCACTTCTGTATGAATTTATGATTCAAGCTAAAAGACAAAAACACAGGAGAGAGGAATGAAATACAGTCAGGGGAAGATCCAGAAATCATTTTCCTAGAAAATATTAGAATATACTATGTAAGGGTAAGATTGTTATACTTGTCCTTAGAAAAGAATGAGAAAAATGAAGGCTATGTTTGTAGAAAACTTGAATTGAGAATATGCTGATGAAATATAAGAATTTCTGACCCATTTAGTCGAGGCCTAAAATATTGTCTTACTACTTGGTAATCCATGATAGCATAATATGGGAAAACCATCCATTATTAACACAGAGGAGTAAATGAAGCACTTTGGAAGAGAACTACCTTTCAGACTACCAAGGCTCTATTGGCTTAATTGCGCCCCATTGTACTAAGTGGTCCTTTAATGGGAGGGAGGATGTAATGCAACTATGAGGCACTTGACACAACAGGGAATATTTTACTCATCTGAGAGGATACTTACAGATACTGCAATGATAACAATTGTCTAGTACCACTTCACACAAACACCTCTCCACATTTCTGTGTATAAATTCACTTTTAAATTTGTTACCGGAAGATAGGGTGATTTTTGCATACTTCAAAATTTTAAAGAAATTTTAAACAAAAATTAAACTTTAAAGAGCTCTTCAAATGGCTTGAAATCAACAGCTCCATCTTCTATATGCACTATAGTGTCCAATGTGAAACACTGTGTGGGTGTATGAGTGTGTGCATTTTGAAAATGGGGTGGAAGTAGCACTATATTTGTCTATGAGAATTTATATACATTGTGAGTAGCAGACATGCATTAAAAAAAATGCTTTGTCCCTGTCCCTAGGTCATCAAAAAACAGAATTCACTTTGAAATTCTAACCTCCTTTTGACCACAATAAATAACTCTTGGCTCAGATTCACTATGCCGGGGACCCACTGGAGTCCCTTTCTGCTTAGAGGACATGGCCCCATTAAACATAAGGTGGGTTATCTCCAGCTAGAATGCCTGAAAAGGCTTTCGAGGCACTATTTAAAGGCAGCAACACATATCCTTTGATGTAGCTATCTCACTTCTGGGAGTTTATCTCTAAAAATGACTGTGGATATATGTGGAGCAAAGGTATACGCTTGAGAGTGTGTTTCAAAATGTTGTTTCTATCAGCAAAAATGTAGAAACAATTATACATGTTCAATGGTAGAGAACCAGTAAAGTATGCTATATTCTGATAGTTAAATACTAAGTGGTCATTATGAATGATGTAGAAAACTATGTTTATGGCATTTAAAAATATGGATTAAGTTTAAGTTACTAAAATAAGCTATCAGTTAATTGTTAACTAGTGTTCCATTTTAAGATCTATAGATATAAATTTGCAAAATAAATTATAGAAGGAAAATAATAAAACATGCAGGCAGGCTAAATGTTAGCCTCTTTAGGAATGGTAAGATCAGAGATAATTTTTATTCTTCTTTGTGCTTTATTTTTCATATTTTATAAAAGGAATATATTATCTTTCAAAATGTTATGTGTATTCACATTTGGCTTAATTATTTCTAGATAGGGAACTGTTTTTTTAGTAAATGCTTCAGTGAGCCAATTGACACTGAGAGAAAAGCTGGAAGCATGAGGAGCAATGTCACCAGAAGTTCAAATAAGAAATGCAAATGTAGGTTACCTGGAGAGGGAGAGAGTTTTAGTTTGTCCTTGAGAGGAAGGAGAACCAAGAAGAAAAAGAACAAACAAAAGCATGAGGGATGAGGTTTGAAAGTGGGGACCATGCAAGAAATCAATCAGTAGAAATGTCTATGAAGTATAATGGCGAAAGGACCTTTAAATAATAAAATGACTAATATTCAAATCAATGTTTTTATATTTGTCATACGTGATCCTTAAAACTCTTCCAAAATTCTTCAATAAAGTTTAACATGAATGTTATGTGTGAAAGTGGGTTTGCTAAGTCAATTTCAGAAAGAGCTGAGTTTCTTCTCTCCGCACAAAACAGAGGTACATCCAGAGAGAGAAATTCAGAAGTAGAGAATACTAAGAACCTAAGCCTGGTGAAATTCACAAAGATATTGTAGAGGGCTCTACATTTCCACAGGACTTGAAAGTCAAGTTGAATGAGGGAGTGAATCAACCTTACTGGTTGCTGTGGAGGTAGAAGAAAAACTTCCTCTCTGTCCTCTGAAGGTCCCACTGAAATGAGCTGACACTAGATTAACAGGAGAAAAGGCATACAAATTTTTCATAAGCACATGGACATGGAAGGGCAAAAATGAAACTCAAAGAAGGGCCACGTGAGTGAGACCTCAATACAGTTGATATGGTTTGGATCTGTGTCATCATCCAAAATCATTTTTCAGTTGTAATCCCCAGTGTAGGAGGTGGGGCCAGATAGGAAGTGATGGTATCATGGCGACAGTTTCTCATGGTTTAACATCATCCTCCAGTGCTGTTCTCATGATAGAGTTCTCATAAGACCTGGTTGTTGAAAAGTGTGTAGCACCTTCCCACTGTCTCTGTTTCCTCATACTCCATCAATGAAAGACGTTCCTGCTTCCCCTTCACCTTCCATCATGTTTGTAAGTTCCCTGTGACCTCCCCACAAACTGAGCACATGCCAGCATCATGATTCCTGTACAGCCTGCAGAACTGTGAACCAATAAACCTTTTTTATTTATAAATTGCCCAGTCTCAGGTATTTCATTATAGACATGCAAGAACTAACTAATATAACCCTCTTCATAAGGAAGAAGAAAGTTATTTAGCTGTAGACAATTTTAGAGAGGTAGTAAATATTTTTTTAAGTAATGAATGATCCTGAGAAGCAGAGATTATCTTGCAAATGTTATCTGAAGAGACTGCATGGGATTGGCAAGTTACAGGAAGGTAGAACTGCACTGTATACAGACGTCTGTTATGTGGATAAAGCCTCCTAGATAATCTCTTGGAGCTGCCTTCAGAAGAACAGTTCTCCTGGGTATGGGATACATTTTGAAAATGGGGTGGAAGAAGAAATATATTTGTTTTTATTCTAATATATTAGACTTTTAGTCTCTTATCTGATGGTTAAAGCTTTGCTGATTATTTAATGAGACTCCTAGAGAGTGGGTCTTAAGACAATTGGAAAAAGTTTTCTTAGACAAAGAAATTTCAGAGTAAGTCCATTCCTGCATGTGGAGGAAGGGAAGAAGAAATAAGAGAAAGTTAAAAAGTTTTTGGTTTTGAGTGAGCTTCTAAGGCCTTCCAATTTAGTTTAATTCAAAGTACTCAACATGCTAAAGCACTATGCTCTGGGAGATCATTCCTTGCATTCCAACATTGCTATAAACTTCTGCCCCGTTGGATCTGGGAGGTGAAGCATGGAACCAAAGATGATTATTTAGAGGCTTAAAAGCTGACAAAATTCACCTTCCTAGGGATTGGACTCGACTGAGACCCATCACCCTTTCCTTCTTTCCAATTTATCCCTTTTGCAATGGGAATGTCTATCCTATGACTGTTCCACTAATGTATTTTGGAAACACGTAACTTGTCTTGTTGTACAAGTACACAGCCAGAGTGGAATTTTACCTTAGGATGAATCATAACTCAAGCTTCACCTGCATCTGATTCAGATGATATTTCGATGAGACTTTGAACTTCAGACCTTAGAGTTGTCAACTGATGAAGTTCATAAATTTGAAAGGAAAAACTTTATTTCTCATAAAGGATTGCAGCCTGTAGGGTGGCCATTCTGATAAGCAGGGAAGTATAGCCTAAAGCCAGAAGCCAAAAACTGACATTTCAAGGTCAAAAATAAATAAATAAATAAGACAGGGATTTATGACAAACAAGATGGCCAAATATACATATTCAATAAGCTATGAGGATTTATAAATATTTATGAAGGAGAAACATGTACATGCACAATTGAGCTTATGCCTCTCCATGAAACTATAATTTAAAAATGGCAACATTAACATGATCTGAGGTAGGAGTTTTCAGCCCTCTTACGTCAAAAGGTGAGGCAGAAGACCCCAAACCCTCACTGTGTATCCTCCATAGATAGGCCAGAACCACTCCATGATTAGTGGTCTCTTATCAGGAAGGCACGCTGGCTGGCTGTTGTGTCAAAACTGCAAAAGAGAGGGGCAGCATCAGGTGGTTGATTGATATCCGTCATGCAACAGGTCTTTTGAAAGGGCTGGTTTCTGTTTAGCCCATAGAGAAGAAGGCCTGATAATGGCTGTTGGCAAGGAAGTGAGTGTAACAAGGCATGGCAGATTTTCCTTCCTGTGGCCAGGAATCAGTTTTCAAGGTTTCTCTGGGTCCCCTTGGCCAAGAGGAGGTTTGTTCAGTCAGTTGAGTAGGCTTAGGATTTCACTGTTATTTCTCAGAGTTGATGCTGGAACAAGTTAATGCTTCAGGGGCTACTGGGATGGAATTAATGTACTTTGCATGCAAGAAGGACATACATTTTGGGGACCGGGAGCCAAATGCTATGGACAGCATTTTGTCTCCTCAAATTCGTATGTTGAAGCCCTACCTCACAATGTGATAGTATTTGCAAGTGTGACCTTTGGAAGGTAATTCAATTTAGATGACGTTATGAAAATGGGATCTCCATGATGAGATTCGTGCTCTTATAAAAAAAAAAAAAAAAAAGATAACAGAGAGCTTGCAGTCTTTCAGTCTCTCTCCCTGTCATGTAAGGATACAGGAAGAAGACAGCCATTTGAAAGGAAGAGAGGCTTCTTCAAAGAGTCAAATCAGCTGGTACCTTGATTTCAAACATCCTAGCCTCCAGAACTATCAGAATATAATATTTTTCTGTGTAAGAAGAAGATCTATGGTATTTGAATATAGCAGCTGAAGCAGACTAAAAAGCTTGAGTACAACTGCAGCTGACATCTGGGTTACAATTTTAAATAAAATAAAAACTTTAGAAAGTCAGACCCAATGGTTTGCCTGATTTGTGCCAATTGCCTTTTGGAGAAAATTTCCAACTGTTGTTACTGACCTCAGCCTAACATTTTACCATCTTTTTAAAAAAAGTTTCTTTAGTTTCTGCATATCCTATTAAGTTGTTATTTCAACTTGGTGTCCCACTGGTTTGAGTGCCTATCTGCTTGTTTCCAGCTTAACCTATAGGCACACAGAGAGAACCCGTGGCTTCCTGCTCTGACTTTTTGCCAACATTGTTCTCATCTGCAAAACAAGATTCTGCCTACTTGCTCCTGTGAACAGCAAAGTAGGGGTTTTTATTTCTTTCATCAGGAATCCTGTCCTTGTAGCACCTGGACCAGTAGACGTTATGATGATCTTCATACCTAGAATCTACAAGATTTAGGAAAAAAAGTATTTATTTTCCTTTAAGTTCAAACTAAAGCAGTTTCACAGATTAAAGACAAAGACTTGGGAGAGTCTCACTGGAAAGCGTGCTAGTGGGTGGAGATTTCAAATGGTACTGAGAAAATAAGAAATTAACTCTAGCATCAAGAGAGAAGCTCCATGAGGGCAGTGATCAAGATGTCTTGTTAGTGCTGAATTTCCTAGGCCTATTACAGAACTTGGCATCAAATAAGAACCCATTAAAGATTTGTAGAAAGAATTAATAATACAGTGATGGCTGCATCTGCATCCTTGTTTATGAGGACAACTTTCCTAGAAACACAGAGAATATTATTTCATTATAAGTAGTAGATGTCTTAATCTCATTTCATAACTTGCTTCAAATGACTTATGTTTACTTTTAAAAATGCTAACATAATCTCTAAGTGAACAATTTTCCTTCATTAATGAGAAAGTTAGTCATAGGTACAACTGTAAAGTAGAAGGAGTTATTCCTTGGCTTTGTGTTTTCTAAGATTTTTTTCCCTTGTAGGGCCCACTTTAGATTTCCTAAGCCCAGAGACTTACCTTTCGGGTCTGATCTGCTCACATGGTGCCGTTGCCATCATGTGGCAGAGTTTGAGCTGCCCAAAACCAAGGACAACTCAGCTGAAAATCACACTGCTAATTCCTCCATGGCTCATCCTAGCCTCCTTGCTATAGCGTCTCAAAGACAGGTTAAAACAGAGAGATACAAGGAGAAGGAGTTGGAGCATAGGTTGTCTACAATGAAATCTGGTGGTCAAGCAGATGATGAGGGTGTTCGTGAATATTATCTTCTTCACCTTCAGAGGTGGATTGATATCAGCTTAGAAGAGATTGAGAGCATTGACCAGGAAATAAAGATCCTGAGAGAAAGAGACTCTTCAAGTGAGGCATCAACTTCTAACGCATCTCGCCTGGAGAGGCCTCCAATGAAACCCTTCATTCTCACTCGGAACATGGCCCAAGCCAAAGTATTTGGAGCTGGTTATCCAAGTCTGGCAACTATGACGGTGAGTGACTGGTATGAGCAACATCGTAAATACAGAGCATTACCAGATCAGGGAATAGCCAAGGATAACACCAGAAGAAGAATTCAGAAAAGCAGCTCAGCAACAGGAAAACCAAGAAAAAAAGGAGGAAGACGATGATGAACACAGAGCTCGGGAGTGGGATGACTGGAAGGACACCCATCCTAGGGGCTATGGCAACCGACAGAACATGGGCTGATCTTCCCACAACACCACAGAACTGTAGGGTGCACACCTCCCCCGCCAAGAAAAATCATGCAGTCCTCCCCTCCCTGGGCTCCCGCTTCAGCTCTGTACAACAAAGGCAAAGATGCTAAATCTTGCTTTGCATTCAATAAAGTGTCAAGTGATTAAAAAAAAAAAAAAACTTTATTCCAACAAACATTTTTTTATGATTCTTTCCTTTTTAATTGCCTCTTATTTGGGGAAGGGTCTCAGAATCTTCTAAAGTGACACATTATCTCACTTGTAAAATTTATATAACCAACGATGCTCACTTGAGAAGTAAAGAATGAATCTCCCCAATGCCTCACTCCTTTCTTCCACTTTAACATATGTGCTTTCTAAAGACAACAGGCTTGCTTTCTTCTCTCCCTGTCATAAGTTGCCACTAAGTACCCTTATTAGTCAGGGTTCTCTAGAGGTTAAGAACTAATAGGATAGATGTTTGTTTAAAGAGAAGTTTATTAAGGAGTATTGACTCACACAATCATAAGAAGAAGTCCCACAATAGACCGTCTGCAAGCTGAGCAAGGAAGCCAGTCTGAATCTCAAAACCGCAAAAGCAGGGAAGCCGACAGTGTAGTATTCAGTCTGTGGATGAAGGTTAAAGAGCCCCTGGAAAACCACTGGTGTAAGTTCAAGAGTTCAAAAGCTGAAGAATGTGAAGTCCAATGTTTAAGAGCAGGAAACATCCAGCACGGGAGAAAGATGAAGACTGGAAGACTCAGCAAGACTGGTACTTCCAACTTCTTCTGCCTGCTTTATTCTAGCCATACTGGCAGCCAATTAGATGGTGCCCACCCATATTGAGGGTAGGTCTTTCTCTCCCAGTCTGCTGATTCAAATGTTAATCCCCTTTGGCAACACCCTCACAGGCACACGAGAAACAAAACTTTGCATTCTTCAATCCAATCCAATTGACACTCAATATTAACCATCACAGTTGCTCAAATGATGGAAATTTCAAACCCAAGAAGAGGGGAGGGTAATATCAAGATTGTCTTAAGAGTTTTATATCCCCACAAATTTTATAAGAAATCTTTGAGACATGCCCTCAAACGTATCAATTTCAAAATGTACATTATTATTTTAACAGTCAGATTTATGTGCATTTGCCTTCATATTGAAAGGCAAAAATAAGGTTTTCAATTGAAAGAGAACTCAGCTTTATGTTTGACTCTTTTACTCAGTAAATATTATTTACTGTTTCTAAATTTCAATTTTTAACTGTAAAATGGATATATTACAAATAGATGCCAAATGGAGTTACTGATAGATGATAGATAGATAGATAGATAGATAGATAGATAGATAGATAGACAAACAGATAGATAGATAGATAGATAGATAGATAGATAGATAGATAGACAGATAAAATATGATGTATACATGTTTGGCCCAGGCCATATTCCTAAACTAACTTAACTCAATGTATTAGCTATTGTGATAGAGATTTAGCCATAATCTATCTCCACTGAATTAAAAGATGTGAAGCTTAATGAAGACCTTGTTTAGTCTTGAATTCTTGGTTGCTGGCAAAAAGTGAAGAACTTTTTTTCTGAGTAACTGAATCATGTCTGGCTGTTTCACACCACTGTTGTGCTTATTTATTAGATTAATACTTCAGCTACCTTTAATCTTCAACATAAAACTCTGTATTAAAACATACTTTTTTGGAAAATTACACCCCCTAACACAAGCATGTAACAGCATAAATACAACTAAATAAGACTTGTAGCAACCAAGAAGTTGAGCAAAACTGCCATTTAGTCACTAATTTGATTATCTTGGCAAGGCTGAACGTGGTCCACAACCCCTGTCGTGGAATGTTGACCCTTCTCAGGAGCATGCTGTGCTCTGGGGCCCTGCTCCCCACCCTTCTCAGTCCTTTCCAGTCACAGGAAACATAAAACACTGAGTGCCACTGCACTCTACAGGTTTCCACGTAGCTGGTTTACCAGTAAGTAAATTCCTGTAAGACAGTTGTGACAGCAGCAGCAGCCCGTCTGGAGTGGCCGCTGCAAAAACGCCAGCTGCAGTGAGGAAGACACGGCTGCAGTTAAGCCCTCAGCAGGGCCAGCAGGAAGTGGGAACAGGGGAAGCCCTGATGCTTATCGAGTTGGCAGGGTAGGAGCCCGTGCTTCTGGGTGCAGCTATTGCTGCCCAGCTATGGCTCCAGATCCAGGCATCCCTGTGCTCTCAGAGTTCCAGGTAGCCTCCACCCCTGCAAGCTTAGAAATGTCTGCTCCTGCTACCTGGCCTCTCCCTGATCCCAGTGCCCTAGTAGCAAAGTTGTGGCTGAGCCTGGGGAACTGTTGCAAACAGCCAGCTGTGTGCACACTCAAGGTGGTGCTGCCACACCAGTCCCCTGCTGCCTCAGCTTCCTCCGGACTTTGAACACTAAGGATGGGGGAATGAGGGCAGACAGGTCCCTGGGTAGAAAGGGGTGGGTTCCTGGTGAAACGCCAGTTTCAAGTCAGGGATGGCCTAAAGCCTGAGGGAATGGGCTGCCAGCTCCAGGTGGAGTCCATGTCCCAGAATGAGAACTTGTGCTGTTTCTGGGCCCACCCATGGCTCCCCTTGGACCAATCAGCATGTACTTCCTCCCTTCTGGGCCCATAAAAGCTCTGGACTCATCCAACTGCACGATTGCCGAAAGTAGCTCCCTCCTTCCCTCCTTGGGGGTCTCTTCAACTTGTTGGGACAACCCACCTTAAAAAGGAGCTACCCACTATGGGTCTCCTCTTCACAGAGAGCTGGACACTCATCTGGGCGACCTGTCTGCAAAGGAGCTACCTACTTTGGGTCTTCTGAGAGCTGTTCTGTTGTTCAGTGAAGCTCCTCTCCCCCACGCTCACTATCTAGTTGTCCATGTACCTCATTCTTCCTGGATATGGGACAAGAACTCTGGATCCACACATGGAATGGCAGGATTGAAAGAGCTATAACACAAACAGGGCTGAAACATGTCTCCTGCTTGCCATATTGTGGGCAATGAGAAGGGGAGAAGAGTTGCAGCCTTTTGGGAAGCCCAGACTTAGGGGATCCTTAGACCAGGGCTTTAAAACCCTGTTTGCCCTGTTTGGGGCTCTGTGGTTCCTGGTGTCTCCAAACTTCTAGGTGCTACTTTCAGGTATGCCTGATCCAGCCGCAACCTCACAGAGAAATGGGGCCTGTGCCGGTGCCTGCAGCTGCCTGCCCCACTGCAGCTGGCACACCTGGCAGTTCACAGTGGCTGGACCCCCACACTTACTCACACACCCCTCACCACTCTGCACGTGGCTCGCCCTTGGCAGGCATGGGATGCAGGCTGATAGTGCAGGCCAAGCACAGCCAGCCAGGCTGAGTGGGTGGAAAAAGCCCACTGAGCCCAAGCGAAACTTGGGCAAAGGCACTACCAGCCACAGAGGTTTCTAGCTGGCAAAGTGACACCCCAGGGACCCTCTTACAATGGTCGTGATCAAGATTTATAAAGGGAGATCAATTATATTCTGCAAATTCACCTCAAAGGAAAGAAGTGATTTAATAAAAATTTCAGCAAAAATATCAGATGTGGTTCAAAGATAGTACTTTGCTAAGTTCCTCTGGGTGGAAATGGGACACATAAACACTACCCCACCCAACCACCACCACCAGCTAAGGAACATGCCTAAGTAACATGGTAGCCACGCATCTCCTTATAGGCCTGATTTGTTGGTTGAGTGAGGGGACACAGTTCAACCAGAGCTGATTTGCTGAGGTAAAGAAGAGAAAGTGGTGTACATGCTATAAATGATCACTCTGCATTTCTCCCTACAAGATGCATTTCTTCAGGGCCTTTAGTATTTCCTGTGAATTAATACTGAATAATTATTTAAATAAGATTGGTTTGGCTGAGGCCCCACAGTCTTATCAAGTCCAGTCTTCTTCATCATTGTATGGAAACCTATGCAGTGGAAAAAAGACCACTGCATATTTATATATAGATAAAAATATGCTCATGTTAAAAAATGTCTAGCTAGAGATTATAATTTGTTGGCTGGATAAAAGCCAGGATAATTAGGAGTTACCTAGTCAAGAGGTCCTCAGAAATTCAAGTTTCCCATTTAAGATAAAAAGATGACTAGCTTGCTTTTATTATAGCTCTGGCCAGGAACAAAAGTCAGAAGTCAAAAAATGGTTGGTTTTCCTGAATACTTCCCTCAGCATTACAAAAATGGATAGCAGAAGCCTTGAGCTTCCTATTACAGAAGCAGCTGAGAATCAGATGCTACATGTAAAGAGTTATCATGTATTAAAAAATAAATTTATTTATTTGACAAACCAGCAAGTGGCAGGCATTATGCTAGGTTCTGAGGTAGCAAAAATATTTACGAAACTACCTCATACTCGAAGGGCTTATAATTGTCAGTGAAAGAAAGACATGTAAAAAAACCAACATGTTAAGAATAATGTTTTAAGTATGACAATAAAAGTATCTACATGAGAGAGGAAAAAGTATAAAACTTTCAAAGGAGAGCATCCTTTCATTCTATCAGTGATAAAGTTTAGCAAGGAAGAGCATAATGGAGGAAGTGGGCTTGAGTTAGGGATTGCTATTCTGACAAGGGAAGATTGTGAATGAAAGCACAGAAAGGACTGCAGGGATAGCAAGTGAATGCTTGGATTGTATGATACAAAGTGTGAGACTGCCATTAGTAAAAGTCATCCTGAAAAGAGGTATTCACTCATTCATTCACCAAACCTTGAATGCCAACTATGTGACAGTCTCTGTGCTAAATATGCTATAGACATCCTCAACCTCACTGACTTGCAGTGTAACAGTGGCCTATCATATATAATTAAATTATAATATTCTTAAATGATCTAAGCAAAATATGAAGATATACATAGTATCTTGTGGGAACACCACTTATAGTCAGTGTAAACTTCCTGGAGATCAATTCTAAAAATATTTGAATGTACCTTAAAGAAAGAAAGAACAAGTAAAGCAGACATTGAGAGGAAAAGGCATCCTATTAAGACTGGGAAGCAGAAACACAAGAGAGACTTTGACCAGAAACAGCACAGTGAATGTAGCAGAACCATAACTGATAAGTAATATGAAGTTAGAAAGAGAAGTAAGGAGAAGATGATAGGCTAACTCTTATGAATAAAGTTTGGGCTTTATTCTGTAGAAAATAAGAAACTTTGAATAATTCTTAAAGACTAAGAACTTGATTAGATACGTGTGATTTTTTAATTTCCTCATTTTAATGACTTAATTAAACTAAATTGCTTCCCCTAATGTGATTATCATTAACATCTTTCAATAGAAAAGAATCTGTTTGTTTTCCAAAACAGCTAGAATGAGGAGCGTGAGACTGCTTTACATCATACAATCAGGCTTGAAGAAAGAAAAAAGAAAAGAAAAGAGGAGGGGAGGGGAGAGGAGAGGAGAGGAGAAGAGGAAAAGGAAAAGGGAGGGAGGGAGGGAGGGAAGGAAGGAAGGAAAGAAACAGCCCAAGAGGTAACATGGATAAGATCACAGAAACTGAGTGGGTTGGAAAGTATGCTAATTCCTTAGACCTTCCTTTAAGGAAGAAAGAAGCTCTCAGGATCAACACCTGAGCCCAAGAAGAAGGCTTGGAGCAGAGTGACAGATGGACCCTCTGGGCTTCTACAACTTTCCTAACAGACAAATTGGAAGTTTTAGCACAACTTAGTTATTCACTTTGAGTAACAGCCATCTGAGATTATTTATAAAAAATTAGATGATCCAACACTCTTGATTTTACTGGGATAAGAAGTGTCTTGGTTTTTTTAAAGGAAAATTTATGGAATATTTTGAATTTTTTATGTCACTAATGATATGTAATTAAATGACACATCAATGTAAAATTAGTCTTTCAATACAGTTTTCCAAGGATAATTATATGTAATTGAAGAGAAATAAGAGTTTTTCCTACTTTAAGGTGGTGATCATATCATACTGTCATTTATGAGTCATATGATAATCATACCCACAGCATAAGATCAAATGTGTGTTTCTAAGTGAGGATGCTAAGTGGCACAGTAAACCAAGCAATTAAAATGGAAAAAAATGTCCAATGTTTGCAAAGAAAGATGAATTTTTAGAGCCTGTTGGGAGACAATTCTCCAAGGAGTTCCCACATTGCTGCATGTCTTGTGAAGTAAGGCACTGTCTGTCCTTTGTTTCAAGACACTAACTGACCTCTTTTTCAGACTACGTTTCCAAATATGTTTGCATAGAAAACAGCCTCGGAAAATAATAAAGTTTCCTTGCAGAGCAAGACATGTTTCCTTGAGAGAGGACGTCTCCCTCTAGAGTCAACAACCCTTTACATGGCTCGTTATGATTCACGGTTTCTAAACTTGGAGTCCCTGAACCACATACTGCATGCACAGGGTTCTCTCTGAGCCCCTTCATAGAAATTTCCCACTGCCCAGCTTTCTGTGCAGTCTTCAGTTTCTCATTGTATCCCTCAAAATACACTTCTACTCCCAAGATTGTCTCCTTCTCTTTCTCACTTTATTAGGCAGAACAATTTAACTTTCCACCCTATAATCAGTTCTGAGCTGAATGTTACATATTCAAATACTCATTAAAAATCCTTTAAAACAGAAAACTAGATTCTGTTGACAAAATAAAAATAGCTGGGTGCGGTGGCTCATGCCTGTAATCCCAGCACTTTGGCAGGCTGAGGCAGATGGATTGCCTGAGGTCAGGAATTTGAGATCAGCCTGGCCAACATAGTGAAACCCTGTCTCTACTAAAAATACAAAAATTAGCTAGGCATGGTGGTGGGCACCTGTAATCCCAGCTACTCGGGAGGCTGAGGCAGGAGAATCACTTGAACCCAGGAGGTGGAGGTTGCACTGAGCCGAGATTGTGCCACTGCACTCCAGCCTGGAAGACAAAGACTCTGTTTCAAATAAATAAATAAATAGATAAATACATAAATAAATATTATATATACACATACACACACACATACACAAATTAAGATTAGGAACTCAATAAAGAAGTTTAAGAGCAGGTTAGACACAACATAAGAAAACATGAGTAAACTAGAAGATAGATGAATAGAAAATATCCAGATTGAAGCACGAAGAGAAAATATGAAAAAAATATGAAGTATGAAAAAGTACAGAATTGAGCATAATTGCATAAGAAGCATATTGAAATAGCTATATATCAAGTGCTAAGATTCCACATAATAAAATCTTATTCAGAAAGCTCCAAAATAATTTCTAGTCAAACAGAATCACATTGAGAAATCTCTACCAGAATCATTCGGTAATTTTTCAAGGTGATGTTTTTTAAACTCTTATATAGAATAGTGCTAAAATATTTAGCCAGTGAATACACAAACTACGGAAAATAATCAGAGGCCTATATGCAACTTTAATACATATTAAACACCTAATATAATAATTTCTCTCATTCACTGTAGTCATGTTCTATAAAGTCATTTTGAAAGAAGATATACATCTGGCCAACAAACATGAAAAAAACTCAACTTCACTAATCATTAGAGAAATGCAAACCAAAACTTCCATGAGATGCCATCTTGTCCCAATCAGAATGGCTATTACTAAAAAGTCAAAAAGCAACAGATGCCGGTGAGGTTGCAAAAAAAAAGGAACATGTTTACACTGTTGGTGGGAGTGTAAATTAGTTCAACCATTCAACCATTGTGAAAGACAGTGTGGAACTTCCTCAACGACCTAGAGGCAGAAATATCATTTGACCCAGCAATCCCATTACTGACCATATACCCAAAGGGATATAAACCATTCTGTTATAAAGACATATGCATATGTATGTTCATTGCAGCACTACTTACAATAGCAAAGACACAGAATCAACCCAAATGCCCTAAAATAATAAACTGGTTTAAAAAATGTGGTATATATACACCATGGAACACTATGCAGCCATAAAAAGAAATGAACTCCTGTCCTTTGCATCATCAATGGAGCTGGAAGCTATTATCCTCAGTAAACTAATGCAGAAACAGAAAGCCAAATACCACATGTTCTGTCTTAAAAGTGGGAGCTGAATGATGAGAATACATGGACACATACAGGGGAAGACTCACACTGGGGCCTATTGGGTGGGGGTTAGGGAGAGAAGGAGCATCAGGAAGAATAGCTAATGGATGCTGAGCTTAATACCTAGGTAATGGGATGATATTTGCAGCAAACCACCATAGTACATCTTTATCTATGTAACAAACCTGTACATCCTGCACATGTACCCCTGAACTTTAAATACAAGTTGAAGAAATAAAAAGTGAAACTTGAATTAGTGAATACTGAATAATTGCTGCTTAGGGAAATACAGGTTTAGTTTCCATGAGTCTCCAGGTACAACACTTTTATTAACTTACTAATGAATAATCTTGTTTTGTGTTTGTTTCTGTTTAAAGACATTTAGACAACTTCTTTTCTCCCCTGGTCACACCTTCTTGCTGATTTTTTCCACATTATGTATCACATATTGAAATGATGCTGCCGATATATTTGTCACCCTGTGTCCTTCTCGCACTCCCCAAAGTAAAGCTCCAGCAGAGTAGGGCTTTGTCGACTTGTTCACTGCTGAGTCGTCAGCACTGAGTGTAATGTGTGGTAGATGCCCAGAAGATGATTGCCTAAATAGTTTTTTGAGAGAACATACAACATGATTATTATTTGAAACAGGCCACCTCAAGAGGTATTTTTTTTTCTTTTTTCTTTATTCTACTTGAGTTCTGTCTTTTCAGGTTTTCTCTTATGCCTTTTTTCCTTTTTTAATTTTTGGTGACATCTCAGTTCAGGATGTTCTCTGTGGCTATGAATGCTTTCCCATCTTCTTAACGGTTCATTACCTGGAAGGCTCTCCAGCTTTGTTTTCGTTTTGTTTATTTTATTTTAAGTTCTGGGATATATGTGCAGAATGTGTGGGCTTGCTGTATAGGTATACATGTGCCATGGTGGTTTGCTCCACCTATCAACCTGTCATCTAGGTTTTAAGCCCCACATGCATTGGGTATTTGTTCTAATGCTCTCCCTCCCCTTACCCTGGACCTTCTGACAGGCCGCAGTGTGTGATGTCCCCCTCCTGTGTCCATGTGTTCTCTTTGTTCAACTCCTACTTATGAGTGAGAACATACAGTGTTTAGTTTTCTGTTTCTGTGTAAGTTTGCTGAGAATGATGGCTTCCAGTTTCATCCATGTCCCTGCAAAGGACATAAACTCATCATTTTTTATGGCTTCATAGTATTCCATGGTATGTATGTGCCACATTTTCTTTATCCAGTCTATCATTAATGGGCATTTGGGTGGGTTCCAAGTCTTTGCTATTGTGAATAGTTCTGCAATGGGAGTGTGAATTAGTTCAACCATTGTGGAAGACAGTGCGTAGATTCCTCAAGGATCTGGAACCAGAAATACCATTTGATCCAGCAAATCCCATTACTAGATATATACCAAAAGGATTATAAATCATTCTGCTATAAAGACACATCTACACGTATGTTTATTAAATACATCTTATTTAATACATTTGGTGATCAATTAATACTGGATTCGTGGCCAACAGCACTATAATTCATGCCTGAATGAAGCAAATCTAATGCGTGTACTTTTTCCATAAGGCACATCACAGCCTTCTTGTGCTTAGGAACACTAGACAGCACTTCAAGACTATGCTTGAAGGCCATTCTAAATAGTGAAATGACAGGTAAAATGCACAAATTGTGAAAAACAGCGCTAAACATACTGCAGAAAGGGCACTTGTTTACAGCAGAAGAACTGAAACAAGAAGTCATGTGTTCTCCCTGATTAACGTCAGAGAGGTATTCCTGAGGAGCATGCAACCTCCCTGGGAATATGGATGCTGGGAGACTCCAATTTTTTGCTGTTCTGCATATGTATGTGTCTTTGAATGACAAATCAAGTGCCACAAGCATTCATTTTTGAGTTCCAAACACATAAGTGAGTGAATTCATAAATACAAAATGTAGGTATTTATAAAATATAAATTATATAAATAAAAATGGTGTTATATACGCTATTTGGTATGTACATGCATGTATTCATATATGCGCATATATATGCATATGTACATACATTTATAATTTATATTTATATAATTTATCTTAGTTATAAAAATTCATATTTATTTTGTATATTATAATGAGGCATATAGAGAATGACAATTTACTAAACAAAAGAAGAAAGAAAACTCACCAAGAGGAATCTGTTCTCACACCTTCACCTTAGCACTCCAAACCCCCATGCCTTGGTTTTCTTTGTTTCTGTAGAACTTACTACTCTCTAACCAACTCCATTCTTTCTTTATTCACTTCCAGTCTTCCTCTACTATGATATAAATTTCTTAAGGAAAGATACCTTTGTTTTGTTCACTAATGCATCCCAAGTAAACACTGGGAAATAAGGAAATGGACTTTATTATGTTTCCTATACTCACCTCTTATTAAAGTTTGAATTCCATGGTGATTTGCACAGAACATAGTAAGACAGGAGACATAAAGCAGTGGGAAGAGCACTAGAAAAGTAAAGACCCAGTTTCCAGGTCTTACTCCCCCACTTTAACACATTGCTATGTTTGGCATTCACATTACTCTGAGCTTTAGTTAACTCTTATAAAGAATAGAGGTAATATTTATCCCTGTGGCTATCAACGGCTACCAATAACCACTTTTTAACAAACAGTATGATATAGGCTTGAAACACTTTCCTTAAGTAAACATAAAGTTGTGTTATATTCATAGGTACTTAAAAACAACCGTATGATAAATAATATCAAATTACAGTTTCTTGGATATTAACATTTAGACTCAGCAAAAATAGTTGTATGTCCTTGCCAACTTTAATCTTTTTAGTTTCCAAACAGCATGTTCTTTAGTGATCTGCTGTGATTCTACACAAGTCTAATAATTTCAAAATTATGCTAAAAAAGTCAAAATCAAATTTAAAAAGACAAATAAAGATATGTTGTGAAAAATAAAAACTTAGGTAAATACAAAATATACTGGAACATACTCATTAACTATTAGATACATTAGTTGCTTGAAATAAATATACCAGAAGAATTAAAATATATATCTCATATATAATCCTCTATAATACAAATGTGGGTGCATAGGGGGAAAAACGTGAAATACCTTCACAGAATCAGGGACAGTGCCTTTAATTTATCTCATTTTATGATGGGATTGTTTTTCTCATGAGGTTTTGGCAGGCCTTTAAGATTGATGTCATTTTTTATTAATTCTTTTTGTACTCTGATGACAGCTAATGGAATGATTTGAAAGCTATTTGCTTTACAAAAAAGATCCAATGTAGCTGCCTTTTGTGCCCATTCTTAAAGCTTTTACTTCTTTCTCTTGAAATAATTAGTAAAAAAGAAGAAAGATTGCTGTAATTACTAAGCATTATAAACTATATCTAGGTGCATGACATTAACAGTAGCTGTCATTAAGATTAGATCACTTGTCTCATTTTAAGGAAATGTTACCTTTTCCTATTTTAATGATATAATCTGAAAAATATCTTGACAGGATACTAATTCTATAAATAAAATATAGGCCGTTAAACATATACATATCGTTATTCTTATTCGGAGATGTATAAAGTAATTAAAGTGTGCCTTCAATTATATCAAATAGTTATAATTGACATTATAAAAATAGATGAAAGTCATCAATTATTTTACAAGAACCATCGGAGTTCATGCATTACAGTTAAAACTTCATTTAAAGAACAGATTCAAAAATGAATTTTAAGACTATCCTTTCAGTTCTACTCAAGTCATTAACTGATATGCTTTAGAGGAAAAATTTTGGATAAAAAGGTTTTAATTTACACAATAATTCCAAATGCTTCCTTCTCTCTGTTAAAGTTATCACTTGTGTACTGTATCATTTTGTGTACTGTATCATTTTTTTAATCAGTCTTTTGTTCATTGGTATTATAACAAATGCTATAATACATAAATTTTTTTTCCTGAATACATAACAGTTTTCTTATTCTACCAATACACTTTACCAATAAAAGCATAAATCTTCAAAAAATATAATTAGAATATTCTCACATACAAATCAGAAATACATAAATTTAAGAAAAATAAGCAATGTGAGTAATAAAGATATAAGATAAAATTTTATCAAATAATATCCAGACTATTACTCTAGACATGAAAATATGTAACTAAATTATATCCTAAAAGGACCAAAAGTTTTACATTACCTTCATTAAACATTCTTACAGTTGCAACAAAATCCACAAGCTATACAAACATAAATATTTTTTATTTGTTGAATAATTAAATGGTCTTTAAGAGCAAAATTTTATGTTGTGCATTTTACATTTCCCTGCTACATATGGTACACAATTATGGTAACTATGAAAACCAACAAGGAAATTATTAGAAATTATTGGTACTCAAAGTTATCCCTGGAAATTAATGCTTTTTCTCACCCTGAAACAACAAAGTTGATTCTATTAAATGTGATAAATGAAATGTAAATGAAAATTTTAATAAGGTGCTTGTTAATCCATTTGTTCACAGATAACTCTAACTCAGTTAAATTAGTTCCTTATTATGAGCACTAGAGATATGATTTCTTCTAAATCTCAAGGGCAAGTAAGTGTTAGAGGACTGCTTGTCCCAAGATAGCTCCATAAAGTGTTATTAAAATTATTCACTAGACACTTTTTCTGTGATGCATTTCATTTAGAAAATCAATTCTGTGTTGTTAAAGATACTAAAAGTTCTCTAACACCAATCATAATACCAGATACAAAGGAAAAATAATTCCACATATGACCTATTATGGGATATTTATCTTTGCCCTGAAAATTTTATCACCAAGAATTGCAGAAAGTCATTCTCAAGCAATGGTGAAACATCACATGGTTTCTGAGACGCAGTACTTCTCCTGGAAAGTGTAAAAAGTCTATAGCATTTGTTAAATGTTCTCTTTAATTTCAGGACAGTGTTTCTCAACTTTGCGCACCTGCAGGTCATATCCTTAATGCAATGTGTCCAGACTAATATGTCTAGCACAAATATAAAAATCAATTTTTAGTAAAATTTTAAAAATAATTCAACTTAAGAAACTGAATTAACTATTGAAAATAATAATGGTAATTATCTATACTAAAGAGGTTTTACAGTGTTTTATCAAGTCTGTTAGACTATCATTAAAAACTTGAGCCATAATTAGAGAACAACCAGTTGGATTCAGTTTTTACCTTGTATTTGTACTATAATGGAAACACCTAAGACACCAATGTGGGTGATCTAAATTGTAACATCTATTTGGCAACTCCCTCAGTCAATTCCCAATACTCAAATTAAGCATGGGAGTCTCTGATGATATAAAGCCAGTATTATTACTGTTAATGAAATGCCAAGTCAACAATCATTCTGCCCATATATGTGAAAAAGTTTCTTTCTAGTACTCTTGGAGCTAAGATGCTCGTAACTTCATAAAATGCAAATTTTAAAAAATGGTTACTATATGCTACTTAAGAACTAATGGTCCTTAAACATATTTGGCACATTTAAAAACAATATATACAGTAGCTGAAATAGTCTTGAAGAACAAGTTGAAGGATTTGCACTTCTCTATTTCAAACTTGTTACAATGTTATAATAATCAAAACAGTGTGGTACTGACATAAGAACAGACATATAGATCAATGGTATACGATTAAGAGGTGAGAAATAAATTCATACATCTATGGTCATTTGATTTGTAAAAAGGGTGGTATGCAGACATAGCAATGGATCTAAAACAGTCTTTTCAACAAGTAGTATAGGGTCACTGGATATTCACAAGCCAAAGAATGACCTGGACTCTATCTCACACCACATATAAAAAACTCACAGAATAGATTATAGAAACTTATTAAATTCTTAGAAGAAATCATACGTGTAAATATTTGTGATGGGTTCTTAGAAAAAAAAAACCTAAAGCACAATGGACAAAAAATATATATAGATAACTTATATTCCATCAAAATTAAAACCTTCATGTTTTAAAGAATGCCAATTTTTAAAAAAAAAGTGTAAAGGCAAACCACAAAATGGAAGAGAATATTTGCAAATCATATATGGTGTAAACGGCCTGTATCTGGAATATGTATAGAACCTCACAATTTAACAATTAAAAAAATAACATATTAAAAATTGGGCACAAGATTTGAATAGATAATTCCCCAATGAAGGCATACAAATATTCAATATGTGCATGAAAAGATTCTCAACATCATTAACCATTAGGGTTATTCCAAATGAAATCACAATGAGACATAACTTGTAAAAACACTGGAGTACAGTGGCACTATCTCAGCTCACTGCAGCCTCTGCCTTCCAGGTTCAATCAATCCTCCCTCTTCAGTCTGCCAAGCAGCTAGGACTACAGGAGTGTGCCATGATGCCCGATAATTTTTATATTCTTAGTAGAGACAGGGGTTTCACCATGTGGGCCAGGCTGGTCTCAGACTCCTGGCCTGGTCTCACACTCCAAAGTCTTGGTATTACAGGTGTGAGCCACCACACCCAGTCAAGAACTTTATTCAAGGCTTCCAATTATAAATTGATGCAGCCACTTTATAAAACAGTTCAGCAGTTTCTCTAAATGTAAAATAGAGTTATTACGTGACCCAGCAATTCCCCTTCTGGATATATACACCCAAAAGAAATAAGAGCATATATTCACATAACAATATGTACAAAAACCTTCAGAACAATATTTTTCATAACAGACAAAAGAATGAAAGCAACCTAAATGTCCAGTCACTAATAAATAAGTAAACAGTGTGGTCTACTCACACAATGGAATGTCATTCTGCTGTAAAAAGGAAGTAAGTACTGTCACATGCTACAACGTGGATGAACTTTGAAAACAAATCCTAAAGGAAAGAAGCCATACATATTAGGCCACATTTTGCATGATGTGTTTATATGAAATGTCCAGAATAAGCCAATCAATAAAAACAGAACTATATTAGTGGTTTGCCAGAAAATAAGAGGAGAAACAGATAGAGAAAAATTGGTCATGGGAATAGAATTTCTTCTAAAATTAATTAGTGGTGATAGTTGATCAACATTGTGAATGTACTAAAAATGAGTGAATTTTATCCAGGGATATTGGTATATATTTTATTAAGATTGTTAGAAGAGGTGAAAAAGCTTTTAGAAAATACGAAAAAAAGCTTTTAGGTTATACTGAATTTAGGAAGAAGAAGTCAAAAAAGATTCAGTGATAGTCTGAATCAAATATCTAATTAGTGACTGTAAACAGTGACATATGGAAGTGAACAGGGAGATATTTAGCAGCTTCAAAATCTATTTGAAATAAAATGAAAAAGTCAAATAATTTTGTCAAGATTCTAGATCCATGGGATTACAATTGTCAAGTATGTATAAGAACTACGACATGAAAACAATGGGGTCTTGTTCACGTTGGAGTCATTTTAAAAGCATCTTTCTTCATAACATTGGAAAAATGCTATAGGACTGGGCAAAGATTTTTTAAATAAGACTTCAAAATCCTAGTTATTAGAAGCAAGTATTGACCAATAAGATTACAGGAACTAAAAAGCTTCCATGCAGCAATTTAAACAATCAACAAAGTACAGAGACAACCTACAGAATTGGAGAAAATATTTGCGAACTATCTGTCTGACAAGAAATTAGTAACCAGGATATATGGAGTTCAAACAACTCAAGAGTAAATAAAACCCAAATAATCTGATTAAAAATTTGGCTATATATATACATATATATATGAGTAGACATCTCTCAAATGCAAACATATAAATGACTAACAGATATATGAAAAATGCTCAAGAATTACACATCATCAAGAAAATAGAAATCAAAACCACATTGAGATATCATCTCACCCCAGATAAAATGACTCTTACCAAAAAGACAGAAAATAGCAAATGCTGGGAGGATATAAAGAAAGGGAGACACTTGTACACTCTCAGTGGGAATTTAAATTAGTCCAACAACTATGGAAAATGGTAAGGAGCTTCCTCAAGAAATATACAGCTACATTTTCATCCACTAATCTCAGTCGTGGATATATATCCAGAAGAAAGAAAATCTGTGTATCAAATAGATAGCTACACTCCCACGTTTATTGCAGAACCAGTAACAATAGCCAAGATTAAAATGTTTGGACACTTCAAACTAAGTGACCAATAATAGATGAATGGATAAAGAAAATATGGTATATATACAAAATGTAGAATAGTATTTAGCCACAAAAAGAATAAAATATTGTCATTTGCAGTGACACAAACGAGCCTGGAGGACATTATGTTGAGTGAAATAAGCCAGGCACACACAAAAATAAGTATCATACATTCTCACTCAAATGTCTAAGCTAAAAAAAATAGTTATCTCAGGGAGGTAGTAAGTAGAATGGTGACTACCAGAGGCTGAGAAGGGTCTGAAGGAGGAGGGCATGAACAGAGGTTTGCTAATAGGTTTAAAAATAGTTAGATAGAAGGAGTAAGTTCTACTATTTAATAGCATAATAGGGAAGCTACAATTAATGATCATTTATACTGTACTTCAAAATAACTAGAAGAAAAGATTTGAAGTGTTGCCAATACAAAGAAATAATAAATGTTTGAGGTGACGGATGTCCCAATTTGATTTGCATTACACACTGTATGCATGTTTCATAATGCATACATATAACTTTTATGTATCCATTAAAAGCAATTTATAAGTAGCAAATTTCTTCAGAAATTAGCTGGTATGATGAAAATAGCTTCCAAATAATTAAGGAGAAAAGAGGCTAAGATGGAAGACTAATGAAAATGGAAAAAAAGTAAATTGAGCAGGTTAGAAATTATTTAATGATTCATAACAAAGAAAAGACTAAGGAATTTAGAAACAGTATTTGTAATTTATGGTGATAACTACATATACTATAAATTTAAATTATCTGGCATTTTGGTTTGTTTTTAAAAAGGTGGCCAGGCAAGGTGGCTCATGCCTGTAATCCCAGCACTTTGGGAGACCAAGGCGGGTGGATCATCTGAGGTCAGGAATTTGAGACCAGCCTGGCCAACATGGTGCAACCCCATCTCTACTAAAAATACAAAAAGCAGCCAGGCGTGGTGGTGCACACCGGGTAATCCCAGGTTTAATCCCAGCTACTTGAGAGATTGAGGCAGGATAATTGACTGAACCTGGGAGGCAGAGGTTGCAGTGAGCATAGATTGTATCACTGCATTCCAGTCTGGACAACAGAGCCAGGCTCCGTTAAAAAAAAAAAAAAAAAAAAAAAAGTAATAGGTATTTCTCATAGATTTCCCTTAAAAAAAAAAAAAAAAAAAAAAACCTAACCAAACAAGATAAATCAAACCAAACACTTTAAATAAGAAAACCGAGCAGCATAACATTTTTGGAGGACAGTATCATTTGAGTGTTTATTCACAATCTTGGTGGTGGAAGCATATTGGACAAACTAGAGATTACAAGAGAGAAGAACAAGGAAGACATCACTCTGAAAGTGTAACATTGTTTTCTGAAGCCAAAAAAGTATAATGGAATGGTGTATCCCCAATAATATTACAAAAATATTAGAGACAAAATCATGAAATACAGCAAAAATATAGTAACATGTACAACTTCAAATTCTCAATCATCAGTTGGAATTTCAATTTGCAACTTAAAACATTTTGACTTGACTTGCCAACAATTTCATCTATCAAAAGATTTTTAAAACTAGATAATACAGGTGGCATAGGAAGTGCATTTGGAAAATATTTTTAGCAAAAGTGGGGATAGGATGGCAAAGTGAGAGTGACAGAGACCTTGGCAGAGGCTATTGTGTTATCTCAGGGAACAGTGCGTAGAATCAAATGTGAAGCTGTTATGAGTGTCAATTATAATGTTTTCCTCTTTTATTTTAAAAAATGTCTATGTGTCTTTTTGATGTTTTGGCATCTTTGAAGAATGACAGTTGGAAAAGGCCATTTTTAATGAAGTCTAGTAGGTAGGTGAAAGGAAAAGGAAACATGGGGAAAAGGAGGGTAAAATAATGTTTTTCTAAGAAAATAATTTAAACTAACAAGAAATTAGTTTTCTGAGGAAAATGACCAAAAATTTTTATCTGAAGATGACAGATGTTCAAATAATAGCTGAATTATTTGTTTTTAGACAACTGACATGCAATTTTTAGCAGTCAAAATTCTTAATCTATGTGTACTTGGGAAAAGATTGAAAAGCAGCTTAATAAAAACAGACTAAGCATCATATGAATGAGAAATTCATGTAATTCTGAAAAAGCATGTCTTACCTGATCCCTCCATGCTCAGACTATCTGAGAAATTGATTGCTTTCTACATAAGTAATTGTGCATAGTATAAGCTACACATTCTCAAATTCTCACTCTCATCCTCTTCACTTTTACCACAAATCCATTTCATGCCTTGCCTTTGTCATGCTATGACAGGAAAGGGCCAATAATAAGAAATTGTGCCAAAACACTTCATGATCTTTAAAAAATATTCAGGTGTTTGCCATCCAAACCCTGGTCTGACATGTGTAATGAATAATGAAACATTAACATTAAATACCTGTTATTAAATTGAAAATTTCTCACAAATAAATCACATTTAAATGCTTGCAATAAAGACAATTCTTTTTACTGTTTTGTTAGGGTTTGGTATAGGGAAGAAATGAAATAAAAATATTTAGGATTTTCTTCTTCTGATTAGAGTTCCTATTTGAGAAATAGATAACACAGAATCAGGTCTAGATTAGAACTTGAATTCCTTCTGTTCAAACCACTGGGATGTGCTATTGTAATATATTCACCGGCAAGAGATACATTACTGAGAAAATAATGGAATCTATCATAGACAGAAAAATTGACTTCCCATCAACTGCATAATATGAAAAGAAAAATTGTAATAAGAAGCACTGTCAAAATATGAAATAGTACAAAATATATTCATCATTCACATATGAGAAGAAAGAGAAGCACCTGGCCATTGCAGACACTTAAAGGTAAATAACCAATAGGTGGAAGGATGGTAGTGCCTCGTGTTTGGATGATGACATTCACATTTGCTTTGTTCTATATATACTGACAATTTTTTAACTTCACTAAGTCCAGAGAAACAGTTTCAATGTGGTGGAAGGGTGGAGAAGTCTTAGCGAAAAACAATAATTACAGTACAGCATAGGTCAAAAAGCCACAGGCTCTTAGAGTTCAAATTACTATCATCCAATCCTGGTTAAATGCAGTATTGCAACTTAAATCTAAGCATTTATAAATATTTATGTATTCTATATTAAGAGCTCAGTCCATTACTTGTTTTGCTTGCTTGCTTTTTGGAAAACCAAAAAATAAAAATCTTTAAGATGCTTTCACAGAATTGGAGAAATATATTTATTCTTTATTTATCTTTTTACATTGGAATATAAACATGTTATTAATTGACCAACCAACTACATGCCAAAGCCAATAAAATCATGATGAGTAAAAGCAATAAATACTTCAAGTGAGCTCGTCCATCTCCCTAAAGTTATATATGAAATGTTTTCAAGAAAAGAATAAAAATTTTGAGAATTGATACTTTATCTAATTTTCCACGTATTCACTTTAAAATATAAACAGATGACAAATTTAATATTTTGACATATGATTTGTAAGGTAGCATACAAATCTGAAATAATTCACTAGACTGAGATTACTTTTGCATTGTATTCTTACTACTCACAGTCCTAAGCGAATATTGGAAATGGCCATCTTCCTAAATTACTTGTACTCAGATTGCCCTAGTTTTTATTACTAATCTTAATGTTTTGCTTCTTAAACAATTTACCTTATTTTATTTAAATGTATCCAAAATAGGTGTTGTAAAGCTCACTCAACTTCTAAAATTTACCAGCAACACATAGCAAAAGAAATAAAATCAAGTTTGTGATGACTCACAAAACTGCATTACACAGAAACTCAATCTCATAATCTTCAAATTATGCTAGAAAATTTCCAGAAACAGGTAACTAAAGAGAGAAATAACAAATGCCTTCCTATATATAAAGACCTCTAATGTGAAAGAAGTCGTGGAAAGCTGCACCACCTCAGAAAGAAGTCTGATCCATTTAGCAAAAATTTCAAAAGGGTAGATTTTCACTCAAGACAATAAAAAATATTTTAATAGTTTAAAATATCTAATTATTTATGTGCCTGATAGTAATGAGTGTTTTGTTGATAGAGATAGCCACTAAAATATATTATAGCTATCTGTCAGGGTTGTTCTAGAAAGTATTTTCTCATTAATATTGCTAATACTAATAAAAAATGATAAATTCTTGAGGTGATAAATATTCTAAGTTCTCTGATGTGATTATTATACTTTGTATGCCTGTATCAAAATATCACATGTATCCCCTAAATATATAGTCCTATTATAGACCTATAAAAATTCAAAATAAAAAATTATTTTAAAGAGCTTAGATGAAAAAAAGATCAGTAATATTCCTTAAAATGTTAAATTCTGTGGTTAAAAAGTAATACTTGCATTAAAATTATTAACTGATTTTTCTTTTTCTTTCTCCTTTGAATTAAGGAAAATTGACTCAGAAGAAATTTTAAATGATTAAAATATGTTTAAAATAATTTAAAAATTGTTTCAAAAATTAACCTTAGAGTATATGGAAATTGAAATTTTCATGTAGTATTGGTGGAAAATAAGTTACTATAAATGTTCCATAGGATCCAGAGATTATGTGTGAGCTTTTCTTGAGCCCAACAATAACATTCTCAGGAATTATCTCCAGGAGAAATACCATACAAGGTTGTCTCAAATTTACAAACAGGAAATCTCATCTTATTTATAATGGTTTCAAATTTTGAGCAACTCAATAATAACTGACAATTTAAAATTTTTAATATTCAAATAAATTATAGTACATAGAATATCAGGCAGCCATTAAAATTGATGATATATAACTATTTTATTTATTTACACAAAAAATGTAAGAAGGTGTATCCATACAAACAAAACCTCTCTTTCTGTGATTAAATACACATCAATGCACATACATCCACAGACACTAGACTCAGTTAAATATGGGCATTGATTTTTATACATTTTCTTCTACTTATCCATACAATTTAAGTTTGTTAAAAGGCATATATTATTTTAATTTATTGAATTATTTTTATAAGTAAAAACAATTATGACAGTTTATCTTAGGCATGGAGGATCTAAGGAAAGAATAAAAGAAAAATTATTTATTAATGCAGCAAAGAATGAGTCAAAATCAGCACAAAAGATTAATATATAAAAGTCAATTATATTTTTATATGAACAAAACAACCAGTAAATGAAACAAAGAGAACAATTCTATTCATTTCATTCATCTATTCTAAGCAGCAAAATGTTTAGGAATATATTAACTATATTAAGTAACTATTTAGTGAGTTCCTTCTGCCTAACTTGCCCTGTTTTAGGCCCTGAAACATAAAGTCGATCCAACAGATAGCACTTCAACCTTTATGGAGTTTCTATGCGATGGTTTGCATTTTTTAAATTTTCCAGATACAGTTACAATGAATTTGCATTCATCATTTCTATACTTAAATATGTGTTCTGTTAGATAGTTTTCTAGAACTGCTGTATTACAGGGCATACAAATTTTAAAATTGTGATCAGTATGGCTAATTGTCCTGTGAAAAGATGGTATCCACAATCTGTGAGAGAGCACTTACATTTAAACAATGGAAACCTGAGCATATAACTTTACTTAAATTTAATGATTTTCAAATAATTGCAATGTTGCAGTAAAATTAAGTTCAAGTGGAATTATTTAAATTCTTTACTTATCTAATTAAATGTAAATTATTTAACTAGCATCTAATTTACAGAAAGAAATCAAACTGAACTACACCTATTTTTCAGATAATCTCATCCAAGAAGTGAAGATCTTCTTTACTTAAACCTAGAAACAACTGCATTTGCTACCAAATTTTTCAGTAATCATTCCTCAGATATAGAATAAGAAGGATCAAGCCATATTTCTTTTCAAAACCGAATCAAGTTAAGAAGTTTAAATCAGATTTGGTTTGCCAGTATTTTATTGAAGATTTTTGCATCAATACTCATCATGTTTATTGACCTATAGTTTTCTTTTACAGTTGTGTCTCTGCCAGGTTTTAGTATCAGGATGTTGGTCTCATAGAAAGAATTAGGGAGGATTCCCTCTTTATGTATTGTTTGGAATAGTTTCAACAAGAATGGTACCAGTTCCTCTTTGTATGTCTGCTGGAATTTGGCTGTGAACCCCTCTGGACCTGGACTTTTTTGGGTTGTTAGGCTATTAATTGCTGTCTTGACTTCAGACCTTGTTATTGGTCTATTCAAGGTTTCAACTTCTTCCTAGCTTAGTCTTTGGAGTGTGCAAGTGTCCAGGAATTTATCAATTTCTTCAAGATTTACTGGTTTATATGCATAGAGCCATTTGTAGTAATCTCTGATAGCAGTTTGTATTTCTGAGGAATTGGTGGTGTTCTCCCCTTTATCATGTTTTACTGCATCTACTTGATTCTTCTCTCTTTTCGTTTTTATTAGTCTAGCTAGTAGTCTGTTTTGTTGATCTTTTCAAAACACAAGCTCCATGATTTATTTTTTTAATTGCATTTTAGGTTTTGGGGAACATGTGAAGAACATGCAAGATTGTTGCATAGGTACACACATGGCAGTGTGGTTTGCTGCCTTCCGTCCCCTCACCTGTATTTGTCATTTCTCTCCATGCTATCTCATCCCACCTCCCCACCCCCGTCCCTCCCCCATTTCCCCCCAACGGACCCCAGTGTGTAGTGCTCCCCTCCCTGTGTCCATGTGTTCTCATTGTTCAACACCCGCCTATGAGTGAGAAAATGCGGTGTTTGATTTTCTGCTCTTGCGTCAGTTTGGTGAGAATGATGGTTTCCAGGTTCATCCATGTCCCTACAAAGGACACGAACTCATCGTTTTTTATGGCTGCGTAATATTCCATGGTGTATTTTTTTTTTTGAAGGGTTTTTGTGTCTCTGTCTCCCTCAGTTCTGCACTGATCTTAGTTATTTCTTTTCTTCTGCTTGCTTTTGAGTTTTTTTGATCTTGCTCCTCTAGCTCTTTCAATTTTGACAATAGGGTAACAATTTTAGATCTTTCCTTGTTTCTCATGGGGTCAATTATTGCCATAAATTTCCCTCTAGGCACTGCTTTAAATGTGTCCCATAGATTCTGGTATGTTGTATCTTCGTTCTCATTGGTTTCGAAGAACATTTTTATTTCTGCCTTCATTTCTTTGTTTATCCATATATCATTCAAGAGCAAGTTGTTCAGTTTCCATGTGAATGTGCAGTTCTGAGTGTTATTTTTTTAATCCTGAATTCTAATTTGATTGTGCTGTGGTCTGAGAGACTGTTTGTTATGATTTCCGTTCTTTTGCATTTGCTGAGGAATGATTTACTTTCAATTATGTGGTCAATTTTAGAGTAAGTGCAATGCAGTACTGAAAAGAATGTCCAACAGCACATCAAAAGACTTATCCACCACAATCAAGTAGGCTTCATTCCGAGGATGCAAGGCTGGTTCAACATATGCAAACCTATAAATGTAATCTACCACACAAACAGAACCAAAGACAAAAACCACATGATTATCTCAAGAGATGAAGACAAGGCCTTCAACAAAACTCCACAGCCATTTATGCTGAAAGCTCTCAATAAATTAAGTATTGATGGAACATATCTCAAAATAATAAAAGCTATTTATGACAAACCCACAGCCAATATCATACTGTACTGCCAAAAACTAGAAGCATTCCCTTTAAAAACTGGCACTAGACATGAATGCCCTCTCTTACCATTCCTACTCAATATAGCATTGGAAGTTCTAGCCAGAGCAATTAGGCAAGAAAAAGAAATAAAGGGCATTCAATTAGGAAAAGAATAAGTCAAATTGTCCCTATTTGCAAATGACATGATTGTATATTTAGAAGACCCCATTGTCTCAGCCCAAAACTTCCTTAACCTGATAAGCAACTTCAGCAAAGTCTCAGGATACAAAATCAATGTGCATAAATCACAAACATTCCTATACACCAACAACACACAGAGAGCCAAGTCATGAGCTAATTCCCATTTACAATTGCTACAAAGAGAATAAAATACCTAGGAATACAACTAACAAAGGATGTAAACAATCTCTTCAAGAGAAACTACAAACCACTGCTCAAGGAAATAGGAAAGAACACAGACAGAAAAGCATTCCATGCTAATGGTTAGGAAGAATCAATATTGTGAAAATGGCCATACTGCCCAAAATAATTCATAGATTCAATGCTATCCCTATCAAGCTACCATTGATCTTCTTCACAGAACTAGAAAAAGACACTTTAAACTTCATATGGAACCAAAAGAGAGTCTGCAAAGCCAAGACAATCCTAAGCAAAAAGAACAAAGCTGGAGGCATTACACTACCTGACTTCAAACTATGCTACAAGGCTACAGTAATCAAAACAGCATGATACTGGTACTGAAACAGAGATACAGACTAACGGAACAGAACAGAGATGTCGGAAACAATGCCACACATCTACAACCATGTAATCTTTGACAAACTGGACAAAAACAGGCAATGGGGAAAGGATTACCTGTTTAACAAATGGTGTTGGGAAACCTGGCTAGCCATATGCAGGAAGCTAAAACTGGAACCCTTCCTTATACTTTATATAAAAATTAACTCCAGATGGATTAAAGATTTAAACATAAGAGCTAACACCATAAAAACCCTAGAAGAAAACCTAGGCAAAACCATTCAGGACATAGGCATAGGCAAGGACTTCATGACTAAAACACTAAATGCAATGACAACAAAAGCCAAAATAGACAAATGGGATCTAATTAAACTTAAGAGCTTATACACAGCAAAAGAAACAATCATTAGAGTGAACTGGCAACCAACAGAATGGGAACACATTTTTGCAATCTACCCTTCTGACAAATGGCTAATATCCAGAATATATAAAGAACTAAAGCAGATTTACAAGAAATAAACAAACAAACCCATTCAAAAATGGTCGAAGGAGATGAACAGACACTTTTCAAAAGAAGATATTTATGTGGCCAACAAACGAAAAAATGCTCATCATCACTGGTCATTAGAGAAATGCAAATCAAAACCACATTAAGATACAATTTTGTGCCAGTTAGAATAGCGATCATTAAAAAATCTGGAGACAACAAAGGCTGGAGAGGATGTGGAGAAATAGGAACAATTTTACACTGTTGGTGGGAGTGCAAATTAGTTCAACCATTATGGAAGACAGTGTGGCGATTCCTCAAGGATCCAGAAATAGAAATTCCACTTGATCCAGCAATCTCATTACTGGGCATATACTCAAAGGATTATAAATAGTTCTGTTATAAAGGCACATGCACACGTATGTTTGTTGCAGTGCTGTTTGTGAAGGTCTGGCCACAAACCAGTTTTATGGTCTTTAGCCCACACTCACTCAAGTTAATAAAACAATTGAGTATGAAGATACTGGAAGAGAGGATGTCTCCGGAGAAAGCTATTGCGGTTTGTGGTGCAAATCATTAGCTCTAATGACTGTTTCTTTTGTTGTGCAGAACCTCTTAAGTTTAATTAGATCCCATTTGTCTATTTTGACTTTTGTTGCCATTGCTTTTGGTGTTTTAGTCATGAAGTCCTTGCCTATAGCAAATAACAAAGACCTGGAACCAAGCCAAATGCCCATCTATGATAGACTACAAAGAAAATGTGGCACATATACACCATAGAATACTATGTAGTCATAAAAAAAAAGTTCATGCCCTTTGTAGAGACATGGATGAATCTAGAAACCATCATTGTCAGCAAACTGACACAAGAACAGAAAACCAAACACCACATGTTTTCACTCATAGGCTGGTGAGGACTACAGTGAGAACTCTTGGGCACAGGGAAGAGAACAATACTCAACGGGCTAGGTGAGGGGGTAGAGGAGAGGGGAGAGGAGGGACAGCTGGGGGATGGGGAGGATGGGAAGTGATAATACCAGGAGAAATGCCTAATGTGGGAGGCGGGGGAGGTGAATGAAGACAGCAAACCACCATGGCATGTATGTACCTATGCAACAATCCTGCAGGATACGGGATATGCACATGTACCCCAGAGCCCAAACTACAATTTAAAAAAAAAAAGAAAGAAAAAGTGCTTCCCACTTAATGTGTGGGAGCTTTAAATTCTTAAGCTGTACAATAGTTGCATAGAAAAATGATTCTTGATATTATCATGTCAAAATTGATACATGGTAATAAATTTCTACTGATTTTGATGGTCAAAAAAATTAAATCAGATATTTAAAAGAAAACCACCCACCAAAAGAGGAATTTGCCTTCCCTCACTTGAAAACAGCAGTATGTTACCTCATTAAAATATCACTATGTAAGGTATGTGTGGTTGGTAAAGAAGAAAAAAAAAAAAAAAAAAAAAAAAAACTCTCGTCAACCCTCAGGTTAGCAGGCTTTGTAAAAGTGACGTATTCTAGAAGCAGAGGATTATTTAGTGTACTAAAAGGTAAAAGGAAGGCCATCAATAATAAAACCTCCCTATTAAGCATGAATCAAATTCCCAACTTAACATACACATTCACAAGCTTCAAAATGTGCAAGAATAAAAATCAAAGTCTACTACAGAAAAATCTGTAAACACTTATTGGAACATTGAGTATATGACACATAATATTACTTAAGTCCCCAAGGATTTGGTTTAATATATTTTCCTATATTAGTGCTTGTAAATATGGAGGAAAGTAATGTGTTTTTATATTGCTTTTGGAATTATTCCCAATTACTACACAGTCGATTTTTTGTGTGTGTTCTAGAAAATATCCTTAAAACATACATACCTTAGAATTATTATTCCAACAGTTATTCTTACAAGAGTTCTTGAAAAGATGAAATGCACTGAAAAATTTTGTGCAGATAATCCACAAAAATTAGCAAGCACTTGTATAGCAACTACGTAAAAAGATAAACAAGCAGACTTCACTATCACTCACTTCAAACAACATCTATATAAGCATTAAAAAAGTGTCTAACACAGATCCCAAAAAATAACCTACTATTTCTACCATTTTTACAAAAAATTAATGTGACTTGTACAGGAAGTTACACATTACCATTGTCTATGTATGCTTTATATTGTGGTTATCAATAATATTTAAACCCTCTATGCTTCCACCTATTGACTTATTTGCTATAAAGTTCCTATTTTGTTATTCAAAAAGTAAAACAATGCAAATGTCCATTCAATTGGACAATTTAGTCATTAAAAGAAAGGAATTACTGATAAAAGCAACAATATGAGTGAGTCACAAAAGTACTATGCTGAGCAAGATAGCTAGATACAAAAGAATATAAACTTTTCCACTCAATTTTTTTTTATTGTACTTTAGGTTCTGGGGTACATGTGCAGAACACGCAGGATTGTTGCATAGGTACATACATAGCAACGTGGTGGTTTACTGCCTCCATCCCCCCGTCACCTATATCTGGCATTTCTCCCCATGTTCTCTCTCCCCAACCTCCCCACCCCCTGCTGTTACTCCCCTAGCCCCCACCAACAGACCCCAATGTCTGATGCTCCCCTCCCTGTGTCCATGTGTTCTCACTGTTCAACATCCACCTATGAGTGAGAACATGTGGTGTTTGATTTTCTGTTTTTGTGTCAGTTTGCTGACAATGATGGTTTCCAGATTCATCCATGTCCCTACAAAGGACACGAACATATTGTATGTTTTTTTTTGTGGCTGCATAATATTCTGTGAAGCTCCAGTACAGGAAAAGCTCATCTCTAGTAAAGAAATCAGTGATTGCCTGGCATGGTAATAGTGACTGGGAATTAATGAAGTGTTATAAGGGAAGGTGTGGGGAAGAGAGAAATGTTAAGTATCTTGACTGTGATTTTATTACACTAGTGTACATATGCTATACATGCATTTGATAAAAACATATCAAACTATATGCTTACATTGAGTGAATTTTTGGTATGTAAGTTATGCCTCAAGTTGATTTTAAAATTCAACAAAGGAAAGTAACTGAGAAGAGGAATAAGAATAGTTTGTAAGAATTGACAGAATTACCTTCTGCTGCATATTAGACACTTGATAAATACATATTAGATAGATTTATTACACACAGCCAGCAATAAATAGTGTAAGGCAACCACTATTTCTCATATTTTGTAGTTTAAGATTAAGATACTGAGATTCAGAGAGGCACAAAGCTGTCGGGGACCGTCCGAGACAGGTAGGCACGTCTGCCGGGGGTCTCTCGACCTGCAAGAGGGTCCCAATACCTGGAAGAGAGAATGCGCTTGAGCGGGGATCTGGAGGGCTGATAGGCCGTGCCTAAACAGCAAATTTTATTTTTCAAAGGCCAGGAATAAATACACTTTCTTCTGCTCTGGTTTACGTCATAGCAAGAGGAAATGCAAATGTATACCTTACATGGCCTATACAATAGAGAAATCAGATACATAATGGTTGCAAGAGGAAATGCAAATGTATACCTTACATGGCCTATGCAACTGAGAAGTCAGATACACAATCAGTGGTTGTAAAAAGTAACAGAATTTCCTGTGATCACAAAGCTTGTGATCCAGACATTATTCCTGGCTGCAGGTTATCTCTGGTTTGATCTTGTTTTAGAACTGAGATGTGAAAAGGTTTTCTAGTTTTGCTCATCAGAATATCTTTTAACCAGATTCTCCTTTGTCTGCTCCTGACTCAGCTTAACTCAACTTCCCCATTCAGGAGTCTCTGAGTCAGAAATCGAAGCCATCCCTTATGGTGGCATTTGCTTTGCAAATATCCTGACAGGTAAACCATTATCTAGGGTACAAGGCAGTCAGGTAAGTAAAGAAAAGGTTAAAGCTTATTCTTAAAGAAAGAGTCATAAAAAAGTTAAAAGCAGGAACCGGTTGCTGGCAGGGAGTCACTCGGTCTAGCAGGACCGCATAGTTTTAGGCCCAAACGATATTGTGGTTGATATTAGAAACTGATCATTCATCTTTAAGTTCCTTTTTCCAGATAGCTCGACTGCCTCCAGTAGGAAACTGTGTTTGGGATCAAACTCACCGTATAGTGAGATTCACGCCTTTTGGGGGTCTCACACGGGAATGCTCCCCACACAAAATTAGTCAACAATGAACTCTCTTAGGTGGTCACAGCCTAATAAATTGTAACCATATCAGAATTAAAGTAATTCCATAATGATGTTTCCATACATATTACCTGCCCAATTCAAATTCAGTTGCAAGGAACTAACTGCATGGAGTTACCCAAATACTTACATTGATATTGTGCTAAAGAGTATCATTTGAAATAATTCAAAAGCTTGTTTAAGAAAATGGTATTTGTTAAAACTGATATTTTTAACTATAGACTCAAACATGAATACTGAAACATTAAATTTTTAAATGTTTAATTGAATATTGTATTATAATGTTTGGAATGAACCTACTTGAATCATTATGTAATGCATGATTTAGTTTGTTCAGTAATAGAAATTAAGGGGAATATAAAAATAAAGACATGGCTACTGCAATCAAGGAGCATACAGTCTAAAAGAGCATGAAAAGCATATATAAAAATAAATATTATGAATGGCTTATTAAACATCCTGGACTCATAAGGACACAAGTAGAAAACAACTTTATTCCTCCCCCATCATATATCTTTAAATCAGCTTTTCTGACTTATTTTCCTAGAATTGTATGACATTCTGGGCAGTTTCACAGTTTATTCACTCATGTTCAGATGAATAAAAATCAGTTTAGTCCAATTATCACATAAGTTCTGAAATAACACATAGAAGCTTATTGTGAAATTAGATGCACATAAATCAGAGATCTTACCTTGTCAAAATCTTTAAATAATTTCAAGGAGATAAACAACCAAAAGGCACAGCAAGACTTGAGGAGTGAAGACATCTCCCCAAGTCCTTCTTTCCTGTGTCAAAAATTCACCTCTGGCCTAGAATAACAGAAGAGGTTGAAAACATACAGCAGGGAAAATTAAATTGTGAAATATTGTTAATTTTTACTCCAGAGGATTGTATAGTTTACATCATGTTCTTTACAGAGGCATGCCTCATAAATACATAGATTTCAGGCTTATTTATTATAAGTAAATAATTCTGTGGGGTAATTCTTTATATGCCTCTGATGACAGATCAAACAATTCCTATAGCTTTTGTTCTTAGGTAATTAATAGTCTCCTCATCAGTTTGTTCATATGAACAGTCTTGTCTTGGAAATTAGTATGTCCAGATCAGTATAATAACCACAATTCAGAACTGCTGACAATAGAATTCTTCCCACATCTAGCATAGCACTGCTACAGGTTGGAAAGTTTGCAGTACAGAGGGGTTATTACTGAGCCAGCTACACCCTCATTCCCAAGTCACAGTATCTCACTCTTCTAATATGATGTCCAGGGGGAAAAAAGACAAGGGAAATGATCTCCTATCTCCAGGGTTCTGTGACTGCCTGGAACTCTCATTATCAAAGTACATCACCATAGCATTGATGTACTTTGGGTTGTGCATGCTCAAACATGACTCCTTTTGGAGTGTTTAGCGAATTTACTGAGGTCATCCCGTGAGATATATCCAATTGCAATTTCCATGACATAGACATCATGACCGTGCTCCTTCAAGCAGCTAAAACTTCAGCCTCTGGGCCTCCACGGATCTATTACTCTTCCCAGTGACTTCATCTCACTTGGGTAACCTTTGTGAATGAAATCCATTTCATGGATTGTCCTGATTATCTCTTTCCCACGGGTCTACTCGACTCACAAGAAAACTTATACATACTTGCTCCAACTGTGAAGATTCAGTTTGCCTGCAAGATAGCCTTCTTTCCTTTTGTCTTGCTGCCAAGCAGGTGCTCTACCTGTCGTCTCTTGCCTTTAGAATTCTTTTGTTGAGAATCAGACACAAGTTCCCTAAACTTCAGGGATGCAAATAAACTTTGAAACTCTTCTCACTGGCTACATCTAAAGTGAAGGCTACATGTAAAAAAGACAAAACATCTTACTCTCTTTCCCTACTGAATGATAACTCTTTCTACAGGTATCCTCTCTGTCAATCCTTCAATTTCCATTTAGTAGACTAGAAGTCATTTATTATTAACATTAGCAGAACTATTTTTCCAAATTCTTAGCTTGTCCAAGATAGGTGAGGATACTTGCCAAAAATTATATAACCTAAGGTTCTTAACCTCAGGAGCCTCAGCTTATACTGAGAAAGAATGAGTTCCAAGAAAATACACACACACACACACACACACACACACACACACACACACACACACACAATCACTTCTAATATTTGCTTACATTATTAAGCAAGACAGATAGTATAAAGTTTCATAAGAGAAGAACAAATTGTGTGCAAGATAAACATGAATAAAGATAAAAAAGTAATCATTTTCTAAACTCTTCCAAAAAACTGGGAGCATCTATACACTATGTTACAGCCCATTCTATGATTCAGACACTTCAATAGAATATGATTTTTGATACTCAACTAAAATATGATTCTTCGACTCTCACTATTTCTGGTTCTGCCTTTGGAAACCACACAAACCAAGCTGACATTTCAACCACAGCATAGCCCTTTAAAATATGTACCATATTTCTACAGAACTAACTACCACACTCAAATTATCTAGTCATCTCTCAAAGATATGGCTTTGACTCCTCTCAAAATACTTGGTACTCACCTTTAAATCTATCATGTTCTGCATTCTGTCACTCTTCCTAAAAGTCATGTGCCTGAGACTGCAAAAGTATTGAAGCTGACAGAATTATCCTAAATACTGTATTTATAAAAATGCAATAAAAATTACAATATTACTTCTTGTTAGATAGATCATATAGTTGACTTTTTGGAGCTCTCAGTTAAAAAAGTTCTTTAAAAAATAATTTTTATAGGCCAGGCACGGTGGCTCAAGCCTGTAATCCCAGCACTTTGGGAGGCTGAGGAGGGTGGATCATGAGGTCAAGAGATCGAGACCATCCTGGTCAACATGGTGAAACCCCGTCTCTACTAAAGGTGCAAAAAATTAGCTGGGCATGGTGATGTGTGCCTGTAATCCCAGCTACTCCGGAGGCTGAGGCAGGAGAATTGCCTGAACCCAGGAGGCGGAGGTTGCAGTGAGCCGAGATCGCGCCATTGCACTCCAGCCTGGGTAACAAGAGTGAAACTCCACCTCAAAAAAAATAATAATAATTTTATTTTATTTTTTTGAGAAATAATCTCATGATGTTACCCAGGCTGGCTTCAAACTCCTAGGCTCAAGAAATTCTCTTTCCTCAGCCTCCTGACTTGCTGGGACTACAGGTGTATGCCACTATACAAGGCTGATACAGGTTTTAAAAATAAAAGATTGAGGAAGGCAGGATGTTTTGAAACCTGACTTTCATGACCTGGACAGGATGCACCAACACCAATTCCAAAATCATTCTGTAGTACTTCAGAAAAGAGTGATTAAAATTTTAAAAATTAATTTTTCAGATAAAGTCTGGATCTGAAATAAGATGTAAAATTGATATGAGACTGAAAACAATAGAGGTATCTATTACATTAAGCCAAAAAAATAAATTCTATATAATATGTGCAAATTAACATAGACAATGAGAGAACAAAATGCTAAACATTTTCTTCAAGGAGCTTACATTATTTCTAAGAAGAAACAATATATCCACATAAAAATATATTAAAGTTACATTGAAATTTTCCATTGACAATTTTGCTAAAGGAATGAAAGAGGATGTGTAGGGGTTCAATAAAAAAGATTCACTATCAAAACATTTTATGAAAAATATAGGACATCAGCTGAACTAAAAAATTCAGATCAATGGAGAGCATGAAAGTTAGCAATCTAGGTGACACAAATCCTGTGTCCAAAGGTCAAGAGAATAATATGTAAGGCATATTTGGTCATTTCAAGTAAGTTATTACATTTGGAGAAAAGGAAGTCTCACAAAATGTGGGGAAAGGTGGTGGTATGGTTTGTATGTCCTGCCCAAATCTCATGCTGAATTATAATCCTTGGTGTTGAAGGTGGGGCCTGGTGGAAGGTGCTTGAGTCATGGGGGTGTTCCCCTCATGGCTTGATACTGTCTTTGCAATAGTGAGTGAGTTCTTGTGAGCTTTGGTCATTTAAAAGTGTGTGGCACCTTCCCCCTCCCTCTCTCTCTTGCTCAGGCTCCCATCATGACTTCCCCATTCACCTTCCACAATGACTAAAAACTCCCTGAGGCTTCACCAGAAGTTGAGCAGATACCAACACTATGCTTTCTGGACAGCCTGTAGACCCATGGGTCCATTAAGCCTCTCTATAAATTGCCCAGTCTCAGGTATTTCTTTATACCAATGCAAGAATGGACTAACATATGTAGGATGAGGCCAGAATATATGATATTTTAAATGATGAATGAAAAGTTTAAACTCCAATCCACTGGAGAGAGAGTCATTGGTAGTTTTGATCCAGACAATGATATGTGTATATCAGTGTTTTAGGAGGAGCAATCTAGTTGAAGTATTGGAACAGATTCAAGAAAAGAGGATTCAGCTGATGAATCAGTTGGTGAATTAGAATTTATCATTAATAAATGAAGTGAAATAACCAAGAACTGTTAAGAATTGTCTATCTGAGAAAAAATATAAAAATAGAAATTTGGTAACAGCCTTAATGTAGAACAAGAACGAGAACGTCTACAGATATTACAAAGGTAATACTGTTGTTATTGGCAGTAATAGAGAAGAATGAAAAGTGGATAAAACCTGTTAATTTGAGGGAAGAGTAAAATACTCAAAATTATCTGGCAAGAGCTTTATAATGTGGACCAAACTCAGGAGGGGGACCAAAGCTGATATGGATTCAGCCATAAAGAAACAACTGAAGCTATGAACCCTGGAGGAGGAAAACAAATACCATGAAATGCATTAGGCCAACCTAGGGAAACAGAAAGTAAAGCCATTGGAAGCGGCAAAACACCCAATAGAAGAAATAAAACCAGAAGAAATGTATTATATCAATACCTTATAAACCAGGGCATGAGCAAAGGAAGGACTGAGCCTGCTAGGTAGCAGACATACAGCAGTTTACATTAAAGCTTCTGAGACCAACCTAGAAATCAACTGGTAGGCAAAATCAGTAATTGAAGAGACATCCTGGTGAAGGCAAGATTCAATAAGTTAGTCTTCAGTCTTTATTACCAATGAGAGGTGGTAGAGAATTTTTAACATTGCCAGACAGTAAGGTGGTACCATAGAATCTAGAACAGGTGAACATTCAAGAAAGAAAGGATATTTAACAGTGCTAAATACATAAAGTAATATAAGAAGATACTTTGATGATCTGATGATTTTTGTAAGAAAATTTATTATATATAGAAGAGTTCTTCCAAATTGTTTCAAATTTGTTCTATTAATTGGCTTAATGTTCCTATTATGATGCTATTAGGTGCTGCTCACAAACCTTTTATAAACCACATCCAAGTCCTGGTCAAATAATAAAAAAAATGCTGAATTAATGAAGTAGAAATTAATGATAATTCATTCAAATAGAAAAAGGACATAACTTCAGTAGAGTTTTAACTGAGTAACAATTTCAATATTTAGACAATTACTAAAACTGGTGTTTTACAGAGAAAAAATATGTCTGTTAACATGCTACCCTTCAATTTTTTTTGAAAATTTAGTATATATCTTAATAAATAGGTGTCAGAATATATCAATGACGGGATGGATAGATGCTATCAAAATTCATTAACGTAAAATTGAAGTGACATGTTTCCTAATTGTCTTTATAATTACATAAAGCATCAAATATTGAAGAATAAAAAGAAGAAAGTATAGCTTTTTCCTTATTCCTCTGCCCAGGGACAGTATAATAATCTTAAGACATTAGATAGTGTAGACAGATGATCTGATTAATTCACATTGTTTTCTGTTTGCTATGTATGAATGGCCACAAAAAAAATTTCCCACCATTTTACTTCTTACCACTGTCATGATACTTTTCTTCCCCTCTGCAAAGTAAGTTCATTTGAGTTACCTGTTGTATTGATTTCAGAATACTTGTGTATGTCAAGAAGGTTCTTTTTGCATTGTTCTTATCTAAATATGTGCTCTTTATAAATTTAGAAGAATATGACCTTAAATAGTAATGATATTCAAGACTTTAAGGAAAATATATTTAAAATTAAAAAGTAAACTTTGCTCAAATATCATATCAAATACTACAATGAAAGAAACTGTAAATGTAATAAGATCATGGCCAACCCCTGAAAAGCTGACAGACAAGTTATTTAATAAACAGTCATAAAACAGAAAAATGCAGATAATGCTATATGAATATTGTATGTGGGGGAAAAACACACAGACTAAGACAAAATTTATTTTAGACTTAAAAACTTGAACATTTCTGTATGCAAGAAATGAATATGTATTGAGAATGAGTGAATATTTATATTGGAAAATATGTACACATATTAAAATGTATACTTGGAAGTAGTGATAAAATGTGTATTTTTCTCTAATTTCTTTATTAGTAATTAAAAAATATTTTCAGAAACATTTTTCTTTGATTAGTGTGTAATTCAAAAAAAAGCTACAGATGTTGTCTCAATTTCTGAAGGCATTTAATTAGAATGAAAACTAAAGTGAAACTGGGAATGAAATAATGGAAATATCATATAACTTGTAGTCAGAATTCTGCTGACCTGAATTCCAGTCCTGACTGCTTCATTATTAAGTTTCCTTAGCTTCAATTACTGCATTTTTAATGAGTTTGGACTAAGTGGATGTTTTTCAAAATTCTCTTAGCAACATAACTCTTTCTTCAAAGGAAAATTCATGTGGAAAAATAATATATTTTACATGTCCCAAAACAAATAAATCAGAGAGAGAGTATGTATTCATCCAAGATCAGGAACCGTGTGGGGCAAATTGAAAACCACTAAACCAGCTGGTGCTACCCAATGCTAACATTTGGGAACTCTCAAACTGGTAATGTTATATTAATCATAATAGCAACATTTGTTGACATCTGGGTTAAACACTTTATATATTTTACCTTACTTACTATCTAACAACACTAAATAGAAAGTGAAACCCAATTCATTAATTTACCCAATAGTCATACAGCTAGGAAGTGCTAGAAATCAAACCCAGATAGTGTAACTCCAAAGCTCATATTGATTCTCACAAGAGTTACCATTATACATACTAGGCACTGTGCTTGCTTAATGCAACAAAAATGTTGATTGGGTATTATTATCCTCATTTTGCAGATGAGGAAACTGAGGCTTAGATAATTTGGGTAACCTGTTGATGGTCACTCTTTAAAAAGATATTTATAATCTCCCTTTTCTTTGATATTAGTAAGCTATTCTTCAGCAGTTTTTAATTTTTCAACCCTACCTACATGTTATCATTGTAAACATTTATCACCCTTAGAGGTTGGATATGCACTGTGAAAATCTGGGGCACGTGTGTGTGTACACAACATCTGTAAAAGGCCTATATGAGCACATGTTCATGCGTGCATGTGGGAATGTTTCAAAGGTAGGCACCATGGTTCCCTGCAGGGCTAAAATATAGAGAAATCACAGGAAATAATAGTTTCATTTCTTTACAATAGTATTTATAGACAGCTCAAGGGTTTACATACATAATCATTATTGTTCTAAGTCTATAAATAAACTAATTCTACTAAAAACAGAACACAGATACCTAATGAATGCAAATATTTAATATAAATGATCATTTTTAATTAGCAGATACTTAACACTCATTCCATATTTTCTATAATTTTTTCAGAATAATCATCTTCAATATTGTAAATATTGAATATTAACATTTAAAATACACATACATACAATAGCCTGAATAAATAATATTTGAATCTCCAAAAAAAAAAAACATTTTAGACAATCCAATCAGACATTTTAACTTTAGAATTCATAAATTAAAGGACACTTTGTTTTAGATTTTTCCTAACTTAGAGCTTCTTCAGTTTCTCAAAAATAGAACATAAGGAGAAAGTTATTTTAAAGAGATATTGAGCCTCAGATATTAGGAATAAAGTGCTGGATTTCATCCAGAAGCAAACTGGTAATTGTGTTAAAATGTGGATGCTGAAATCTCTCCCTGAGCTGCCTCTTGAAGTTGACCAGGTCATGCTAGTGACTGCCAAAAATCCAAACTTGGCACTTATTCTCAAGTCAGTGTATAGGGGCTGGCCAGCTGGAAAATTGCCTGAGGAGTTGCAATAATTTGAAAATCATCAACATAAATTTTCTCCCTAAAAGGAATGCTTCTTCTGGGGAAACTGAACCACTATTCCAGGGGTCTGTTGACACATTTTAGGTACTTTATCTACAGCACATCCAGGAATTGGCCTGAATTTATGCTTACAGGTCCAAAATTGACACCCACTTGGAAAGAATGGAAATGAACACATACCCATTTCCTAGGAAATAAGTACCTCAGTTTTTGAAAAAATCCATATTAATGTCTTGACACGAGGCTTAACACTGGATAAGTTTTCTATCTATACTAAAATCTTCCATTAATGGTCTTTAAATAGCCTTTGAAGGAAAATCACAGCAATTTCTGGTACATTTGAGAGTAGAATTGAACAATTCATTAGTTTTGCCTAATAAAGTCACCATTAACTCTGCCAAAAGTCAAGACTTCCCAAAAGTTAACTTCACGTTACCTGACCACATTGCATTGTCCAATATATTAAACACTAAACTAACAACATCTGTAAAAGGCCTACTGAGGGTAGCTAAGATTCTTATCATTCAGCTTGTGGAATGCTTTATCTCTGAAATCAAGTTATGTAAGTCAATTATGGAACAATATTTCAGGGCACTCTTTGATCAGCTTACTCTCTCCTCTTGGAATACTCATAACACAAGGATAGGTCGTGTAGTTTTGTTGTTGCTGTTGTTGTTTTATCTGTCCTATGATCTTCCCAAACCTAAGAACTTACATTCATAAAATGGATAATGATCATCAAATTCTTCAGAAACAGTCATTGAAGACACAGCCCGCCAAAGTGATGACAGTGAGCCAAGGAGACACAAATCTTCTGAGAATTATCATGCACACCCTCTTACAATCTACATTTTAAAGCAATGCTAGAAAATAGTTTTTAATGTTTAGCTATGCATTTAATTAACCAAAAGGGCAATTATTTTCTTATGAAGAATGTCAACAACATACCCATCTAAAAATTATGACATTATTATATGAAAAGGCTCTACAAGTCTGAAAAAAAGAGTAATAAAAAATAAGTAGTGCTTTATGATAACAGTATATTCACATAAATCATGGCAACTCATTCTTCCATCAGTCTTCTGGGTAAGAATCAACTATTAGTCCAAATTTATAGATGAAGACACAGGTATAGTGGCTTCATCCTTAGTATGAGTGGGTGAGCAATGAGGATGAAGTCACCAAGACTGATGACACAAATAGTGTTGGAGAGGAAAAGAATCGCAGAAGATGCTAAAGAAATCAGAGATGGATAGAGTAGTCAGAGGGCAGAAGTCACAACATTTATATCTGTGGCTGATTTTAAGTCCTACATTTACAATAAAGGTCTAGTTCTTTAAAAATATCTGTGGAAAAAAAAAGCTGACAGATTGAGCTACTATTCTGCCTTATGTAAAAACATATAATTTGATTTAGATCATTTATACAGCAAATCCTTTACATATGTATTTAGAGCTATTTCAGCTGAGCTGTTGAAAACAGTTTTTTTTTTTTTTTTTTTTTTTTTTTTTTTTTTTTTTTACTTCATGGTGTAAAATGAATTTAAAGAAAAAAACAAAAAGTGAATAAGTAAATTCATTCATTCAGCAAGCATGTACTGAGTGTCCTTGGTATCATTTGCCCTTCTCATCTAACAGGGCTCAGCTCCAGTGTTTTCCTTCCCAAACAGATCATGCCAGTCTAGCTAATCTACTCAGCCCTTGCCCCATTTCCAGTTTCTTCTTAGCTCAGTACCCTGTTTTATATCATACATAGCACTTATCACTATTGAAATTATCTTACCTACTTGTGTATATGCATATTTTTGGTCCCCTGCACACCATTCACCCCAAAGCAGAATGTAAGCTCTTTGAAACAGAAACTGTGGCCATTCTCATCAATACCACATCCCCAGTGCCTTGAACGGCATCTAGGTCCTCTAGGACAATCTAGCACAATCTCTGTTGATAGAAAGGATAAAGGTTTACCTCATTTTGTACAATTTCATACTAAATAGTAATTCTGGATATATAATAGTAATTGATTCTCAGAAAAATACTATAAAACACTTACAGTTATAAAATATGTCTAGAAAACATCTTCCTATAATTTCCCAAGCTCATAGTTCATACAGTATCAAACCGGTTTTCACAGATTGTAATAGTTGTTGAAAGACACTTGTGTTCTCAAGATGTCTTCAGTACGTATACTTGCCAGATTGAGTTCCATCTGCCGTGTTCATTCTATGTTCCAGATGTAGGAACAAGCACCATGCCCACACAAACTTTCAAGAAAGTTTTGTTTAATAAACAATATGAAGAACTGAGAACTACCAGAAAATCCGCCCACTTAGTTCCCCCAACTAGCCCAGCTGTTCATGAATGCTGAGGCATGTTTCCACACACCATTATGGAAAAAACAATTTGTCTCTCTTTGCAAGATAATACTATTCAATCTGGTAGAGAAAATCTGTTTATGTTTTAAAAGGCATTGATATTTCTTGGTTAGTTATATTGTTAATTTTTCTTTAAGAAAATACAGTGATATACATCATATATTTTGGAATCCGCTTTTTTGTTTCTTCTATATAAAAGTGTTGCCAGATTATTCTGCTTGTCAAAATATATTTCATTTTCTTCTAGTGTATACAGCTAGATTTTGTTTCCTAGTTCCAAGAGTAGTTAAGTGTCTAGAGCTGGCCTGGGGTGACGTATAATGCATATAGGCCAAACTGGTTAAGAAACAATTCTAATGGGTAGGTCTCAGAGAACTTAAAAAAAAAAAAAAAAAAAAAAAAAAAAAAAAAAAAAAGATAGAGCCACAAGATTTAAGAAGCATGGATTCCTAAAAGATCACAAGAGTTTGATAAACCCATATTGGACTGTGGCTTGAATGAGCTATACATTTCTACTGAGTCAAGCCGGTGAGGTTTTAAGAATAATCTGTTACTTGGCTAATGTTATTTTCTATGATGTTATTAATGGCAGAAATGTGAAAATACAAAAACATATCACCCGTTTTTACATATTTGTTATTCTGGATGAACTTCAGAATTATTATGTTTGCATTCTAACTGCGATTACAATTAATAGAAATGTTAATCAAGATTATCTTGTCATATTTATAAGGTGCATAACTTATTTTAGATAATGATATGTAATATAAATATGACAAAATAATAATATAGTATTATGTTTAGCATTATTTGAATGACATATAGTGTTGCAACAATACTATATATTGTTATTATATATCTTAATATATATCTTATGGATAAAAATATATGGTATTATAAATATGACAAAATAATTTGAATCTCAGTATTTACTCAGGAACTGTATATTTCTTAATTAGGTTTATTCTGAGGTATTTGTGGTTTTTATTTACTTATTTATTGCAATTATGCTTGGTATATCGTTCCTTACATAACTTTCTTGCTTACAGTTTTATTAGTCATGTTACATATTTTGTGACTCATCATATTATTAAATTATTTTGTTCTACTAGTATTTTTATCTATTATCTTGAATTTTAAAAATATATAATCATAACATTTATAAATAATGATAATATTATACCTTTGTTTCCAATATCTATAATTGTTGTTACACTCCTTTGGCTAATTTCATTGTCTATAACATTTCCAGGAAAATATTAAAGAACAGTGGGGAAATTAGACATACCTGCCTTGTTTCTGACTTCAACAGGAATTAATAGATTGTTTCATCCAAGAATATTTGTAAATGGTCTGAGATATGCATACAATTTTATCTGAAGTTATCAATCTCTTCCTGTTTTACAAAGGACTTTCCTTCTTTCACATGTAATCAATGGTACTAGAAGATTTAATATTGTTAAACGTTCTTGCAACCTAAAATAAAGCTTACATGGTCTTGGCATATTATTTTTTTAATGTAATGCTGGATTTTATTTTCTAAATTTTATTTATTATTTTGTGTTAATATTAGTAAGTAAGATGGCTTATCATTTTTTGTGGTTTCACTGTCAGACTTAGGAGTCAATGTCATATCGGTTGTTTTTTTTTTTTTTTTTTTTTTTTTATTTTAAGAATTGGAATACTTTCTTTATATTCCTGGGACAAGTTAAATTGCATAGGAATTATCTGCTCTTTGAAGGTTTAAAAATATTTATCTATGAAATTCTTTGGTATTTTTACAGGCAATGCCCTAATTTAACATCATAATGAATTCTTTCCATGATCATTCTTCTATTTAGTTATCTATATCTCTTGAATTAATGTCAGTTATTTTCAATTTCTCAAAAACTTAGAAACTTGTTCCTGAATTTTTAAGTTGGCTATGCTTTAGAAAACATTAGTATAAAAATTGGAAATTCAATATTTTTCAAAAGATTTGTAAAGAAGATATTCTCAGAAGTATGTTTCATGTATGTTATTAGGATAACATAAAAATGGAATCTATAGTCAATACCATTGGGAAATGCTTTAAAACAAATTTAAAGATTTACATTAGGCAGGATTTGTCAGAGTCTTTAACATTCTAATGTGCATCTTAACTCTTTAACGTTTATAATTTTCTGCATATCACCCATTTTTAGTAGCATCTCATGGGATTTTTATACTCTGGTACACTTTAGGAAAGAGGTTTAAAGAAATCTGAAGGTAAAGGTTAGTTTTGTAGGAATATTTTCTTTATTATTTTTTTTTTAATATATATTTTATTACATTTTCGGTTTGGGGGTACATGTGAAGAACATGCAAGATTTCTGCATAGGTACATACATGGCAATGTGGTTTGCTGCCTTCCTCCTCATCAAGCTACCAGTGACCTTCTTCACAGAACTAGAAAAAACCACCTTAAACTTCATATGGAACCAAAAGAGAGCCCGCATAGCCAAGTCAATTCTAAGCAAAAAGAACAAAGCTGGAGGCATCACACTACCTGACTTCAAACTATACTACAAGGCTACAGTAATCAAAACAGCATGGTACTGGTACCAAAACAGAGATATAGACCAATGGAACAGAACAGAGGCCTCAGAGGCAATTGCATACATCTACAACCATTTGATCTTTGACAAATCTCACAAAAACAAGCAACGGGCAAGGATTCACTGTTTAATAAATGGTGTTGGGAAACCTGACTAGCCATGTGCAGAAAGCAGAAACTGGATCCCTTCCTTACACCTTACGCTAAAATTAACTCCAGATGGATTAAAGACTTAAACATAAGACCTAACACCATAAAAACCCTAGAAGAAAACCTAGGCAAAACCGTTCAGGACATAGGCATAAGCAAGGACTTCATGACTAAAACACCAAAAGCATTGGCAACAAAAGCCAAAATAGACAAATGGGACATAATTAAACTCCAGAGCTTCTGCAGAGCAAAAGAAACAACCATTAGAGTGAATCGGCAACCAATAGAATGGGAGAAATATTTTCAGAACTGATAAGACAGGATTTCTGAAAGACAATTCCTTCTAGAAAACCTGTCACTACACAGTAAAGATACCCAAACTTCTATAGCTCAGAAACTTGTTTTATTTAATTCAAACGTTTTACATGCTCATAACCATTGTTTGTATATAATTCTGATAAATTCCGAAGACTTTAAATGGTATGTAAAACATGAAGCTAGAACCATCCGGAAATTTAAAAACAAACATTCATTCAAACTTTAGCTTTAGAACTAAGGACCTTGTATAAGTTTTGCTTATATCACCTAAAATATCGTTTACTTAAGCAGAGGACATGTTATATGTTATAGCTATCTACAATAAAATCAAGGTTTTTGTCCACAGAATAATGCTTTCTACAATTACACAGATAAATAAATTTTATATTCTATCTAAGCAAAACGTTAGTGGAACTCTTTAGAGACTTAAGTCTCCAGAACTAACCTATACTGGCATCTGGAAAAGTTCTAAAAATCTGAACAGTGAAAAGTAAATACTAATGTGTGACTACATCTTATCAATGATAGGTGTACATTCAAATAGAACATGCTTAGAAATTAATATTTTCTCATTTTCTGAGACCCATCAAAGCAAATAAAAGATAGGCCCCAGTTAAAAAGCTATTCTCAAGAAGCCCAGACAACAGAATGGATGTATATAAAGCCTTCTCACATGTGAAAATTTCTGTGCATTTCTTTAAGAAGTACTACCATACATTCTTCATACATAATTAGCAAAATGATGATGATAGATAGATAGGCTTAAATTTCTTTGACTATAGTGGTTGAGGAAATTCAGTGAAAGAAAATGTATCCTGGACTACAGTTTTTCAGGGTAATCTGTCTCACATGTACAATGGCTTATTTTATCACTTTTTTATAAGAAGTATTTAAATCAAAACAATTATCTCCTACCAGATATTTCCAGAAGCATAGGAATTTGGCAGTATTCTGGAGTTGGCTTATGGAGCTTGCAAGAGATGACTCATGTGCTTCAGTTCCTAATTCTGCATCCGGCAACCTCACATTAGTACTTGAAATTGGCTGGGGTAGAAGCATTTACACCACAGAAATTGGCAAATATTACAAATCAGGAAGTTTTCCCTCAAAAAGAAAGTTATTAGACATTTACCAGCACACCACTGCTAACTATCCAAAATATATTGATCATATTAATATCAACACCAATTATGCTCTATAAAATTTGAATTTGAATTATATAATAAACTGTGAAATCTAATTCTCATTCTAAGAATTTCCAAAATTTACACATATATACAATATATTCTATTGGTTTAACATATTATAAATTCTACAATTGATATGCCTTACTTACAGTAGATTATATAATAAAAATGTTTCATTACTATTCACAAAACTTCAAAATACATCACAACATTTGACATAATTAGTTAGCTATATTTGATGTGAAAACCAAATTTACTAAACTTTCAGACTTATGTGAGTGGCTTGGTATGTTTTTCTACTTATTTTTTCTATATGACAATGAATTCACATATTTCAATGTTTTTCCCTAAATTTCTCAGAAATCTACATCATAGACCATGGGTTCCAGTGTCTATTACAATACTATTTGTGCATTTCAGTCTAATATTTGACTGGCTATTTTCAGGAGCCACAGATAATTTTTATAGAAAGAAAGTTAAAGTTTACAAAATTAAATATTATATTTATTTAAGATATTTACATTTCTGTGCATTTATTTTAATCATACATTTTAAAACAGAAAAATTACCTTAGTGGTGCTGGAATATTCTTTTAAAATATGAGAATTTTCTTCCACATAAAATAGTAATCTTGGAAATTTATTTTAGAATGTATTGAAAAATTTAATAATCTAGTACATTTATAAGCATCAGAAAGAATCAAGAAAAATATTATTTTCTGAAATAGAATCTAACGAAATTCTTTATCCACATCTTTCTGCACAAACATGCAAACACACACATACACACTTCTACGTCTAACTTGTTTTTGAAAATCACAGTCTAAAATTAACAATGCATTACTCTTTATAGGAGAAAATAAAGAGTTCAAATCACCAATAATGAGGGTTAACATAGCTAATAACTTTTGTTCTCACACTTGCCCCTTGCTTCCCACTTGTCAGAGAAAAGTGGGTAGGGAGGGTGGAAGTTGCATATGCCTTACTATTGGAAGAAAAACAAACTATAGTTTTTCCAGGGAAATAGTATTTCTCTTTGCTTAACTTATTTAAAGAATGTATCCAATAAATACTTATTAATTGATTATTACATGTTAGGCACTATACTGACACTGAGCACACAGAAATTAAACAGCCATGAAAGGCAGATATAAAAATAAAAAATGTGGAAACAAGTGTAACGTAAGCTGTGCTGTAATGGATACAGATCACTGTGGGGCACCAAATGATTCATGATCATGAAAGTTTTCATAGAAATTTTTCACCAAAGACTTTAAAATTAAATGTATCTTTGTATGACAGCCATTTCAAGTACAGAGTGGCACCAGCCAAGGAACAAAAACCCATAGCATCAGGGCACATTCATGGAACTTCCAGTATTTTTAGTTCTATTGGAATATAGAGTTTGGGTAGATGGAGAAAGATTGAAGGTCACAGCACACAGACAGTAAGAGATAACATGTGAAGAGAACTGGAGACATTGACAGAGTCTACTCTGAGAAAAAATAAGCATCACCCAGAGGCTAGAAAGTAAAGAGACTAATAGGAAGATAGAATAGATTTCTACACATGGAGCTCTCCAAGAGTGAGTTAGGAAACTAAGAGATTGTGGTAAGAATGAGACATTATAACCTAATCTTTCAAAGGCAAAGGAATTCAAAATTTCTTCAGATCCAGAGAATTTCTATAGAGTGAGATGACTATGGTAATAAGAGCAAAGATAACTGAAAATGAGGGACTCACAGAATTGAGCATCTAAGGTCTGGCTAGAATACTCAAATTAATCATAGGAAATAGGGAAATTGGAAGTATAATATATCTATGCTTCTTTTCATCTTTAAAACATTATAAATTATTTAGTAGTTAAATTATTTAACTTTCTTCAGAAACTTTTGCATGTAAATGATGCTGGAGGATGATTTGCTTTATTTATCTTTTGACTTGTCACTTAGGACAAACTGCCACATTCCCTTGTGCATAAGTGTGTGTGCCAGTGGGGAGATATAGAGGGATTGTGTTCCAGCTTTAGGTATGCAAAATAAGAATTAAAGAAAGTAGGTTGTGATTTGCAATCAAATGTGGTGTTTGCTTGTTTTCTGGCACATATTTCGATTTTATTACTATCACTATTTTTCCGATGCGGACAGAGACTTAGAAAAATTTAAGTAAGCGGCAGAGCTGCAACCAAAGCCTATTCTATCAGATTAAACTTCCACTCTTAATATTATACTAGGCTAATTACTTAATAATTTACCAAGGAATAACATCTACATCATAAAGACAGATTTAATGATTAGCAATAAAGACTGGAAGTGGTTGAGAACTGTTAATTTTCTTTGCCTCAGGTCAGATGTTTCTTTATAAAAGTGTGAGTCAACATATATTTGTATGTTCTCATATATTTGACAACTCATTCTAAAAAGAACTTCAAAAGTGTTCAATGAATATGTAATGCCTTGAACTGTAATGACTGAATTTGATTATGCACAGGCACAAAATAATTACATTCAAGAAGATAAAGTTTCAAAATGTTTTTACTTCTTCATTAAGAACTTATAGTGCTTTTTATGTATGTAGGAAAGTTCTAAGCAAATTACCCACTACTTTATTAACTCAATAATATTTATTACAATATAATAAGCAGGAACATAAACAAGAATCAAATAAATATAAAGGCATCTAAACTATTTTTTTGACATGGTTTCTTTCTCTTTCACCCATGCTGGGGTGCAGTGACACTATCACAGGTCACTGCAGCCTCTTTCTCTCAGGTTCAAGTGATCCTCCCTCCTGTTTCTAGAGTAGCAGAGACTACAGGCATGTGCCACCATGCGTGGCTAATTTTTTTTTTTTCTTTTAAGAGACAAGGTCTCACTATGTTGCCAAGCCTGTGAACCTGTTTATAATATGATATTTTTCTTTGCATTTCATTGATTATTAGTGCTGGTGAGAATTTTTTTTCTTATGTTTGTTGATCATTAGTATATCTTATTTTGAGAATTGTCTATTTATACCCTTAGCCCACTTTTTGAAGGGATCATTTTTTTCATGTTAACTTGTTTGAGTTTCTTGTACATTCTAGATATTAGTCCTTTGTCAGATGTATAGATTGTGAAGATTTCTCCCACTCTGTGGGCCATCCGTTTACTCTGGTGACTACTCCTTTTGCTGTGCAAAAGCTCTTTAATTTAGTTAAGTCCTACTTATTTATCTTTGTTGTTGCATTTGCTTTTGCATTCTTGGTCATTAAATCTTTACCTAAGCCAATGTCTAGAAGTGATTTTCTGACAGTATAGTCTAGAATTTTTAGAGTTTCAGGTCTTAGATTTAAGTCCTTAATCCAACATGAATAGATTTTACTATCAAGAGATGAGGATCCAGTTTCATTCTCCTACATGTGGCTTGCCAATTATACCAACACCATTTGTCGAATAGGGTGTCCTTTCCCCACCTTATATATTTTTTCACTTTGTCAAATATCAGATGGCTGTAAGCATTCGGGTGTATTTCTGGGTTTTCTATACTGTTCCATTGATCTTTGGGCCTATTTTTTATATCAGTATCATGCTGTTCTGGTGATTATGGCCTTATAGTATAGTTTGAAATCACATAATGTGATTCCTCCAGATTTGTTCTTTTTGCTTAGTCTTGCTTTTGCTATGATAGCTCTTTTCTGGTTCCATACAAATTATAGGATTGTTTTTCTCGTTCTGTGAAGAATAATTGTGGTATTTTGATGGGAATTGCATTGAATTTTGAGATTACTTTTAGTGGTATAGTCGTTTTCACAATATTAATTCTACACATCCATGACCCTGGGAGGTGTTTCCATTTGTTTGTGCAGTCTATGATTTCTTTCAGAAGTGTTTTGTAGTTTCCCTTGCAGAGGTCTTTCACCTCCTTGGTTAGATATATTCCTAAGTATTTTTTAAAAAAAATTTTTGGAGCTATTGTAAAAGGAGTTGAGTTCTTAATCTGATTCTCAGCTTGGTTGCTGTTGGTGTATAGAAGAGCTACTGATTTGTGTACATTAATTTTGCATTCTGAAACTTTGCTGAATTTATTTGTCAGTTCTAGGAGTTTTTCAGAGGAGTCTTGAGGGTTTTCTTAGTATACAATCATATCATCAGCAAACAGTGACAGTTTCACTTCCTCTTTACCAATTTGGATACCCTTTATTTCTGTCTCTTGTCTGACTGCTCTGGCTAGGACTTCCAGTAGTATGTTGAATATAAGTGGTTAGAGTGGGCATCCTTGTCTTGTTCCATTTCGCAAAGGGAATGCTTTGAACTTTTTCCCATACAGAGTTATGTTGGTGTGGGTTTCTCATAAATGACTTTTATCACATTGAGGTATGTCCCTTTTATGCATATTTTGCCAGGGATTTAATCATAAAGGGATGCTGGATTTTGTCAAATGCTTTTTCTGCACCCATTGAGATGATCATGTGATACCACCTTACTCCGGAAAGAATGGCTATAAGTAACAAAATCAAAAAATAACAGATGTTTGTGTAGATGTGGATGCAGTGAAGAGGGAACACTTCTGTACTTCTACACTGATAGTGGGAATGTAAACTAGTATAACCACTATGAAAAACACTGTGGATATGTGGGTAACCCCCCACATAGGCACCGAGGAATGAGAGCTAAGCAGAACCCTGGCACAGTTAGGGCTTGAAGAATATCTCACTTTATAGTGTTACTACTCAGCTATTTCCTCTTATACAATCCTTTACATAATCATATATTAGTTTACAGAAATAGGGCTTGATGAATCCCTTTATATAATCCTCTATATATATTCATGTAATAGTTGATAGTATGAGTGCCTAAAGAATATTTCCCTACATATATACCTATAATTATATCTTAGTTCATAATCAGAGGAACACCTAGAGTGGACACAGTACAGAGCATGAATTAAGGAATAAGCAGCTTATAATCAGAGGAATGCCTAGAGCAAACACAGTGCAGAGCATGATTTAAGGGACAAACAGTTATACCAGAACAAGAATCCATGGCCCAGGTAGCAGCGTTCAGTATCATAAAGATACTTGCTGTATGGCAGGCTTGGGGCGAGAGCCATTCCTCCTGATAAAGGAGATGTAGGACCTTGCTCCAGTTCTTGTGGAAGGCTGCCCTCAGAATGGCAATCCACCTTGGTGACTGTGAACTTTATCAGTTCTTGCTACTGTGCTGCTTGAAAAGCATCTTCCCATAGAACACATTGGAAGCTGCCAGAAGGTGGTGGTAACCTTGACAGCTCCGTCACTGCTATATGACTTAAAGCATCCTCCTATAAATCTTCCTAGATGTAGTTTGCTCATAGACAGAAGTATTGCACACTGCACCCTCTTCACTGTGCATGGCCCACCTTCAAGCCTCGGTGACATAATGGGGGTGGATCCCAAGTTTTATTGCTCACGACCTTATCACTATCCTTAAAGATGATTTCACTAACTGCCCTGCCCCCTAACCTATACACAATAAATACTCATGCTTCTGGACATTCGGGCCTCGCCTGACTCTACTCATAGGTGGCATGGCCACCCAAGCCCAGCTGCATTTTCCTTGTACTTCTGTGTCCTTTATTTCTCGGATTCTGCACCTCAGCACAGCATAAGGCTCACCCCACAACCTGTGGGGCCCTGAGCCCTACATGGATATTCCTTAAAGAACTAAAAGTAGAAATACCATTTGATCCAGCAATCCCAGTACTGGATATATAACCAGAGGAAAATAAGTAATTATGCAAAAAAGATACTTGCACATGCATTCTTACAGCACCATTTTGCAATTGCAAAAATATGGAACCAGCCAAATGCTGATCAATCAAGTAGATAAAGAAACTGTGATATATATATATATACATATATATATATATATATACACACACACATATATATACATATATATAATCATATATCTCATACTGATATATATATATCAAAAATCATACATCTCATATTTGAGATATATAATCTCAAAAATCATACTTCTCATATATATATCATTACATCATATATGTGTGTGTGTGTGTGTGTGTGTGTATGTATATATATATATATATATATATATATATATATATATATGATAGAATACTACTCAGCCATAAAAAGTAATGAGTTAATGGCATTTACAGCAACCTGAATGGAACTGGAGACTATTATTCTAAATGAAGTAACTCAGGAATGAAAAACCAAACAAACATCATATGCTCTCACTCATAAGTGAGAACTAAGTAATCTATGAGGATGCAAACTCATAAGAATGATACAATGGATTTCTGGGACTTGGGGGAAAGGGTTGAGAAGGGAGAAAGGGTTGGGAAGTGGGTAAGGGAAAAAAGGCTACAAATTGTGTTCAGTGTATACTGCTCGGGTGATGGATGCACCAAAATGTCACAAATAACCACTAAAAACTTGCATAATCAAATGCCTCCCATATCCCCAAAACCTACAGAAACACACACACACACACACACACACACACACACACACACACACACACACATATAATTTGGCTTTTATGCTGTTTACCTATATTTTTACAGTTGACAATAAGGGGTGAAGACAGAGTATGAAAGGTGGGTTTGCTAATTATTAGTGGATATGTTTGAAGCATTTGAAGATTACGAAAAGAGAAGAGTATAGTTTACTGACAAAAACTACTCAATGCTTGCAATAAGATCCAATACAGCAAACAATTTCCTAATCAATATCTCCGACTGTTTTGCAAAATTTCAAAAGTATAAAGTCAAGTTAGTATTAAGCCCAGTTTTAACTAAATCATTTTTAATTACATGAAACTTTTTAAAAAATTAGCCTTTTTTCTAATTTAGCAGGCTACAAAACCATTGTTTTTGTTGTTTTGAGTGAAGCCTGTCCCCAGTAGGAATAAATGGGGCCACTAGAGAAAGAAGCCAATTCTCAAGATGGAGAGAGAGAAAAGTGAATGAAACTACAAACATTGATCCCAATAGATCAAGCCATGACTGCAATCTACTGACTTCTTAATGGCATGACCCAAAATTTTCCAAAAGTTAGCTTGAACTGTTTTCCATTTCTTAACATCCAAAGAGTCATGACTAACAACTGCAGACATAAACCACAAAGTGGTTTCTAATTCCAGCTAGTTGTGCAACCTTAGGCAAATCACATCTTCTCCCTGGATCTGAGCGTCCTTATCTATGAAATTATTGAACCTGGATTGATCCCCAGGTTGTCATTTTTCCTAATGTGGCAAGATTCTGTAATTTAACATAAAATTAAAATGACCACTCACACTGTATCTTAGTTTTGCTCAAATATTTCTTCTCTATTTCTCTGATTATAATCCTGTATTATTCCTACATAATGGAATCTGCAAAGAAGAAACAGAGCACCCAAGAAAAGCCAGGTTTTAATATTGACTAGACACTGTTTACAGAAGAATATTAGTTACCTCCCTAACTAGTTATTTATTCTCTATGGAAACATTCTAAGTATGTTTCTGTAAGTGTATTACTGAATAGTTTATCTTAGACCTTATTAGGAACTGAAAGCCCTAATAAAGTATCTGCCAATTAGATTAGATTCAGAAAAGTTTATTAAACACTTATCCTGATGAAAAATAATTCATATATCACCCAAACTGAGTCTCTTTGGGTCTCATGCTTTGTGCTTTGCTTTGCACATTAAACACTCAATAAATGTTTGTTAAATTAAATTAAATTAAAGGAGTTGCTTTTGCTGCAGCTTACATGCCCTTCTATGATTAATGAATCATCACTAAGTGAGAAATTAATGAGTATGCTTTGCATATCAGGAAAAAAATGCATTCTGTTTCAGAGAGGGACAAAATTTCACAGCAGGGGAGGAAGACAGGCAACTTTAGGAATTAACAAGAAAGAAGACTGCAATTACAGCTACTGACATGTGGATAAACTCCAAATAACTGCCAAAATCACTACCTGTGAGATGACATACCCACTAGCTTCAAATTAATCAAGGCTTCACACATCCATTCTCTATACATTTAGAAAGGAAAAAAGAAATGGAAGAATCTCTACAAGGCAATTCCAAAGCAAGGCAAAGTTCAGATTTCTCACCACTGCCATGTTTCCAGTCCCTCAGCACATATCGTCCTTCCTTGCTCTTATAATCAAAGAACCATAGCACACAGCAAAGGTCAGACCATAAAGTACTAGCAACAGATCCCAAAGGAGGCAAATGGAGTAATTTGGACTCCACATGTGGCATGTTAGGGAATTAACAGCAAACAAAGAAATGTAAGCAGTCAGGCAATCAAGGGTAGTAAGATTCCAGCCTGGAGCAGCAGCTCCTGAAGATGAAACCCAACTACCAGGTAGAAAGCAGCCACAAGCAATGAGAAGTCTTTACCAGCAATCAGAAAAAGTTGCAAAGGCATTCAGGAGTTCGGTATTAGGTAAAGCTGGATAAGATTCTTTTCCTTAAGAACAAGAAAAAGTTATGGAGAAATTAAGAAGGAGATAGGGAAAGATCACATTTTTGGACAATACTAGATATTATATGTGAAGCACAAGCAATGGGCAAGGCCATTCAGGTGGATGGCCTGATGCTGAGTCAGCAAGTTATTGTTCCAAGGCCTTTTAATATTTTTCAATGATGAACAGAATTGGTCTTGGGCTTGGATCACTGGGAAAATGATTGTGATAATGTGTGCCAAGTATCTACCACAGAGAAAACACTTTACTAATGCCATTTTCTTTCTTCTTTTGTTTTCAATTTTATTATTTAGGAAACGAAGGAGAAGAAAAATCACACAAGTAATACCTTCTACAACATATAACCAGTCCTACCAACATCTGACCATTTGGAGTTTTAGCATGACATTTCCATTAGTTGTTTTGCTGTTACTGACAGAACCATGCTCTAATAAACTATTAATATTAGCTATAAGCTGGGAACAGCCAATATATACAGAATTAGCAGCCTTGGGAAATAATGAGTAAGGCTAATGATAAGAGGAAGTAAGCAGAAAAACATGGTTTTCATAAACATGGCAAAGTACCTGTAGGGCCCTCTCAGAACACTTAAGTATCTACACAGGTAGGAAAAAGTACACTCATATTTCTCATGTACTCCATGGATGCTGCTGAGTGTGGTCTTGAGTATTCATTCATAATAACTTGCATATACACACAGGTAGAGAGAGTAAAAGAGCTGGATATAAAATTATACCAATGTCTCCATGATCACTTTTCTATTCCAAAATTATCCTTTCACTGATAGCCTCCAACTCTCTTTCTTTTTTGGGTCTGATAAAATACAGGGCTCAACAATTTCCTGTACAAGACAGTCCAACTTGTTATCAACGACCAAAAAACATAAATGGCTGCCCTTTTAGGTCAAGGTGTGTATGGGGTTGTAAACATAGTTTTCAGATTTGACTTGACACCCATTAACCTTGTAATATTATGGCAATTAAAGATAATCCTAAAAAATGGAGAGCATAATGATTCACTGAAAAGTATTTCTCCTACTTTTGTCAATTGGTCTAACAAGTTTCTCCTTTGGTTCAGAGTTACATTTACCCACAGCAACATTCACATAGTTCCAAACATTTTAGTATTTCAAAGTGTAACCTTCACATAGTCACAAACGTTTTAGTATTTCAAAGTGTAAAAATCCATGTGAACTACTTTTCTTCAATTATACTAAAATTTATTCATCCTTTATAGCAAGATACTACCATCATAATATTTTTAAGGGTTATAATCTTCACTCTTTCCTGATTAAGGCATGATATCATCATGAGGATTTGATTTGTTAAAATTATTATGAAAAATGTTAATTTTATGACTAAATTCTATAAAGGATGCAGAAATTTAAATCCACAATTTTTAAAAATACAGGCTTGATATGGGATAAAAGAAAACTTATTAAATTTTACATCAAAATAACTACTAAAAAGAAACTATGAACAGGTTTAATATAGGATGTTGTAACAATTAGTGTTCACTCCTGCCAACAGGTTATTTTCTTCATTTATGATTTTAGGTTTTACAATGTAATTGCCAGGCCAGCAATAGCTAATCAGGGCATAAAATAAAGTTAAAATGTTTTACCAGCCTTATAAACATTTGTGCTGCTATATTTTTCACTAGTTGAAAGCAACAAGACAGCCTGTTAGGTAGCTGAATATAGAGTATATTGGAATTGCACCATATGCTGTTTCAAAGAAACATCTGACTTAGCTAACAACATGCTTTTGATTTATTAGTTGACTTCTGTGCAGACATATGTGATTCCTTGATTCTTTTATTCGTGTCACACTTTTGATGCAATCAACCCTTATATTCTCTTCTCCTTTTCTTCAATTCCTGGGAGAAAATACAATCAATCACTGGGGAAAAGTAGTAGGGTAACAGTCCTTTTTCTAATTCAATTTTTGTTTTTTATCTTGCTGTTTTAAAAATATATATTTTTGAAAGAGAAAATAAATGAAGTGATTTAGTGGTGATCTTCCTCTCTACACATTTTCAAATTTGAGCTGCCTTGATTTGTCAGTTTTGATATTGCAAATTGATAGAAAATGATAAAATTCCTCTTACTTTTATACTAATTTGTTCCTTAAAAACTGCTTTAGTTTGTCACATAATCCAACAACTAGAATTCCAAAATAAAAATGGGGTTTAACAGACCAGATTAGCAATTGGTATATACTTCAGATGCAAGTGGCAGATCCAATACTAAAGGGAAAAGGAAATAGATTTATTTTGGAGTTAATACTTACTGAAGAAATACTGCAGGTTGAGGAATATTAAAACATTTTACCTGGATTATCACAGTTAATGCTCCCAACAATCCATAGACAAATGCCAACCTTAGCCCAATGCTGACCTTAGCCCCTTCCACTGTTAAAGTAACTGAGTCTCGGGATTTAGGTCGCTGTCCAAGGTCACACAGCTAGTAAGTTACAGAGCCGGGATTGCAGACATAGGGTATTTGGCTTCAGGGCTTGCAATCATAAATTGTTCTTATTCTTATCAACTTTAAAACATTGCAAATCACCTACACTCTCTTAGCTTCCATTTCCAAATCTCTAAAACATGAATAATGTTATCTAACTCCTCAGACATTTGGGAAGAACATGTTGATTTTTTTGAAACTGTGAAGAACTGAGGGCAATAAGGCGTTGACTTTTATGGTTATGGGAAACCAGAAAAGCCTTTCCCATTTCAGAGCTAACATTTTCTTAGTAATTTGCCCAGACACTCTTACAACTAATAACTTGACTTTATCACACTTTTACTTTAGAATCAGGGCTAGAACCCAACACTCTAACCAACTCTATTTCTTTTCCAACTGCCTTGAAATAAATCTAATAATTTCAGCACCTTAAATCCTAGTTTCAGCTGGCATTTGATTTGATAGGAAGAAAAACAGTCTGAATTAGAAAGCTAAGCAAACTGTCTCCAAAATTAAAGCTACTCAGTGCTAACCATCATGCTAAGTGGTAAGATAAAATACAATCATGGTTTCAAGGGTTCTACAAGCAGACCAGACCAATGAATGAGATGAAGACAACATATTAAAATAAATATAACACCATCTCTCCCATTTTCTAAGGAAACATCATTTGCAGCTCTAGCTACTGGGATGGTTCCGCTTTTATTGAGATGATTGATGGAGATGTAGAACAAAAGAAACTGGGAGATGGGGAGAAATGTATTTACCTAATGAAGAAAGAAGACACAGATTCCATCTCCTCTTCAACCCATTGCAATTAGGCACCAACATTATCACTACACCCAAACCACTCTACTCCAAATCACCAGTGACCTGTGTGGCTAAAGCAAATGGTCAATTTTCATCTCATGATAGATGAGATGTCCTCAACTACCTTGAGGACAATTTCTGTTTTCTCCACTTGGCATCTAGGACACCCCACTTTCTTGGTTTTTCACCCTCTTTTGTTGGTTGGTACTTCTCAGTTTCACTTGATTCCTCTTTTTCTACTTGATACTTACAAGTTGAAGTGTCTACAGATATGGTCCTTATTCCTTTTTTCTATGTGCTGCAGTAGAAGTGAAAACAACAAATGAGTGAGTTTAGAACAAAATGAACTAAAGAAAATGGGGAAAATGTGGAACTGATGTAGATCTCTGGCTTGTTTGTGGGAATTCTGAAAAAGCCTGGGAGGGAAAATGAAGACTTTGAATCCAGCAAGTGTGTGAAGGTTCAATTAACCTATTGTCTGCAACATGGTGTTTCTAACATAGAAAACATGGTTGAGTAACAACACTTCAAGTAGGAAAATGATGCCTAAAAGAAGCATGAGGATTCTAGAAAAAACTGAGCAAATAGGCAAACTGGATGAAGGTCAGTGTAGCAGTATGTGAGTCAATATTCTACAGCAGAATAAAGTAAAATTTTTCAATTGGTCAAAATGGCTCAATGAAATACATCTGAAGAAGTGATTCTTCCACAGAAGGTTGCACTTTTAAGTTATCAATAATTAAGTCTAGAGAGTAGGATATCGCTCAGAAAGAATCATGGGTGTGCAACTGGCAAATTGTGCTAACCAAAGTTAGACAGATACAAAGCTGTTTTTTGAGAGAATTGTACTATCACCTGCCTGAACAAAAAGAGATTATGGTCATTTGTTACTTAATATGTTCCTTGGGCTCCTAACATTCAGAAGCAGAAAGCAGGCATTAAGACAGCTACTCAGTCCTCAGTCTCCAATGCCCTCTTCAGGTGTGGTCACGGAGTCTGATGCAGAAGAAAAAAACAGAGCTAAGAGTCACAGAAAACAGAATAGAGGAAAGTTAGTTTCAGGCAATAGAACTGGAGCCTAATCAAAGGACATTTCTGCATTCCTAGGGTAGGGCACTATGTAAGATGAGGTTTTGCAAGAAGCAGATTCCAAGACAGAAACAAACATGAAATGATGTTATTAGGGAAAATTCCTATGTGAAAGGCAACAGGAAGGGAGCCAGATAAGGTTCAGAGAGTCTGTCAGACAATGATACAAGTCTGTCCCTGACAGAAGAAGAGGAAAGAAGATTAGGTAGAAACATTCTAGACTGCCATTCATTAGCAAAACCACTGAGGAACTGTCCTTGGGCCAAAGTGGGAGTCCTCATTGTTGTTCCCATAAATAGCCTCTGTCTTTCCTTCTGTGGCTGTGTCATTCAAGTGCCCACCATGTACGTTCTAGGGTGGCCAGCACTGGCTCATATCACCTGGTCAAGTTATTTCATGTACTTGGTTTCCTAGTGCCTCTTCTTTGATAGATGCCTTCTGGTGGTCAGTAAGAATAAAGAACAATTTGCGCTTTCTTTACACTCCCATACATTCACCCACATGTCTCTCCTCCAGGTCTCCTTATTGCCAACCTTTCAGTTGTTTTTCTTCCAGACCCTTGAAGATCACCTACCTGCTGGCCACTCTACTGGCTGAGAATCTATGAATATTCTCACTTCAAGCTACTTCTCCTTCCACACAAAGTAGATTACCAAGTACACTGTACATATTTTTTTTTTTCCATTAGGAACATTTGCTGCCTCTACCATCTGTAGAGAAACAGTAATATGGTTGTATTCAATTTCTGGCTGGCACTCACTACCAACTCAATCCACTGAAAATTCAAACTTGAACTTTTTCTTCCTGCTTCTGCAAATGAATATTGTCATCTGACACACACAAATGTGAACTGTTTCTGATTTCCTTTTATAATTGGAATGAAAAATAACATACTGCCCAAATCATTGGCTGCATCCATGTTCCTGAGGCCTTGTTGATCTGTTTTAGTAACAGTGCCAAATCTGGCGCAGCAGCTGCAATCATGGCTACTACTTGTTTAGCCTTTATTATTAGTCTATAGTCATTTTCTTGGATCAATCTGGCTGCAGCAGGGGCAAGATTGGCATTAAATTGATATGTGAAAGAAAATATTACCCCTGTATCATCTAGCTCTTTAATAGTGGCACTTATCTCCACCATCTCCACTGGGATAAAATATTGTTTAGATTTACTCTCTTGGCTGGGGTTTAGGGAGAGTGAGTTTCAAAGTTTTCTCTTTAGCCTCTTTATTATAATAGGTTTTTCTCCACAGAGCCAATGTGAAAATCCAATTGCTTGGTATATCAATTCTGATTACACACTTGGGGACTGGGAAAATGACCACTTAATGGGCCCTTGGGACAAGTGGACTCACTGTGAGATGAATTTTAGTTATTTCTTCACTTACTACCTGTTCTCCAGATTCCCACCTGGACAGGAGGCCACAAGATACTTTGGGTCTCTGGCTGTCAACGTCAGCTCAGGCCTTGAATCCAGCAGTCCTCAAATGTTCTGCTATTCCCCTTTATCCAGTGCACTATTTCTCAAGTACATGTAATTCCATTTGGGGAAAGGTGAGGGGATTGTCATGGTAAATACATGTCATAGAGTTGGAAAGGACTGCCTCTTAGGGACCCAGTCACCTCTTCAGCCAGTGGGTTCCAGACTTGAAAATTGATGGATGGGCTGGATGCAGTGGCTCACACTGTAATCCCAGTACTTTGGGAGGTTGAGGTGGGCAGATTCTCAGAAGTCAGGAGTTTGAGATATAAAAGTCAGAAGTTCTAATATAAGTACAAAAATTAGCTGGGCATGGTGTTGTGCACTTATAATCCCAGCTATTTGGGAGGCTGAGGCAGGAGAATAGTTTGGACCCAGCAGGCGGAAGTTAACCCAGCAGGCAGAGGTTGCAGCAAGCCAAGATTGTGGCATGGCACTCCAGCCTGGGCAAAAGAGCACGACTCTGTCGAAAGACAAGAAAAGAAAAGAAGAGAGAGAGAAGAAGGAAGGAAGGAAGGAAGGAAGGAGGGAGGGAGGGAGGCAGGAAGGAAGAAGGAAGGAAGGAAGGAAGGAAGGAAGGAAGGAAGGAAGGAAGGAAGGAAGGAAGGAAGGGAGTGTGTAGTTTCCCTCCCTGTGTCAATGTGTTCTTATTGTTCAACTCATTGTTCAACCCCAAATTATGAGTGAAAACGTGGTGTTTGGTTTTCTGCTTCTGGTTAGTTTGCCGAGGATGATGGCTTCCACCTTCATCCATGTCCTGCAAAGGACATGATCTCATTCTTTTTTATGGCTGCATAGTATTCCATGATGTATATGTACCACATTTTCTTTATCCAGTCTATCACTGATAGGCATTTGGGTTGGTTCCACAACTTTGCTATTGTAAATAGTGTTGCAATAAACATATGTGTGCTTGTGTCTTTATAGTAGAATGATTTATATTCCTTTGGATATATACCCACTAATGGGATTGCTGGGTCAAATGGTACTTCTGGTTCTAGAAATAGACAGCATACATTACTTCTTGACTTTTTAATAATCACCATTCTGAATGGTGTGAGATGATGTCTCATTGTGGCTCCGATTTGCATTTCTCTAATGATCAGTGATGTTGAGCTTTCTTTCATATGTTTGTTGGAGTGTAAATGTCTTCTTTTGAGAAGTGTCTGTTCATATTCTTTTCCTGTTTTTTGATGGGTTTTTTGTTTGTTTGTTTTTTGTAAAATTTTTTAGGTGCCTTACAAATTCTGGATATTAGAACTTCATTGGATGAATAGATTGCAAAAACCTTCTCCCATTCTCTAGGTTGTCTGTTCACTCTGATGATAGTTTCTTTTGCTGTGCAGAAACTCCTTAATTTAATTAGATCCCATATGTTAATTTTGGCTTTTGTTGCAATCGCTTTCCGCATTTTCGTCATAAAGTCTTTGCCCATGCCTATGTCCTGAATAGTATTGCCTAGGTTTTCTTCTAGGATTTTTATGGTTTTGAGTTTTACATTTAAGTCTTTAATCCATCTTGAGTTAATTTTTGTAAAAGGTGTAAGGAAGGGGTCTAGTTCCAGTTTTCAACATATGGCTAGTCAGTTTCTCCAGCGCTATTTATTGAATAGAAGAATAAAATACCTAGGAATGCAGCTAAGAAGGGATTTGAAGGACCTCTTCAAGGAGAACTACAAACCACTGCTCAAGGAAATAAGAGAAGACACAAATGGAAAAAAAGAATTCCATCCTCCTAGATAGAAAGAATCAATGTTGTGAAAATGATAATACCCAAAGTAATTTATTCATTAAGGCTATTTCCATCAAACTATCATTGACATTCTTCAAATAATTAGAAAAAACTACTTTAAATTTCATATGGAATTGAAGAAGACCCCATATAGCTAAGACAATCCTAAGCAAAAACAACAAAGCTGGAGGCATCATGCAACTTGACTTCAAACTATACTACACAGCTACAGTTACTAAAACAGTTTGATAGTGGTACCTAAACAGGCATACAGACCAATGGAGCACAACAGAGACCTCAGAAATAACACCACACATCTACAAGTATCTGATCTTTGACAAGCCTGACAAAAACAAGCAATGAGGAAAGAATGTCCTATTCAATAAATGGTGCTGTTTTTTCCAGGTTTCTAAGAGCCACTCCAATAACACATGTGCCCCATCCCTTGGGTCTTTGTTAAGGTATTAAAAGTTATTTTCCTAAAAGTGTCCCCCAGTCAGTAAACTCTTTTGCTTATTCAGATTTAAACTTTGGCCCTTTGACTAAGAACTCTTAAAAATCCAGTCCCTAGTTATAGGTCTAGCAGCCAAAAGTTGTGAGGGCTGCTTCTGAACAGGGCATTAGCTACCTGTGGGGAGAGGTTCTGAAACATCTTCTAGCATAGTTGAAGTGGTAGGTCTTTCTACAGAAGGGAAAGGTGGCAAATTCTGCACACCAAGAGAATCCAGGGAGGGTTTTCAGGGTCAACATCCTCAGGAAAATCTAGATAGTACCATCACAGTTCTCAGAATCTGCAGTTTTCCTTCCTAGGGTTCTGACTTCACATAGCAGAACTGATTTGACTGAGCATTCAATCATCAATCATCTTTGGAACTCTGCAACTCTCACAATTAGTTCTCCTAGTTATTTGATTGTCCCTCTCTTTGAATATGTGACTCATGTCCAAGCTCTGTGGTTCTCACACTTAGCTATTAATCACATATTAATGTCAAGCATTACATGTTCTTATGTTATCCTTCTGCAGCACCTAATTTCAACACGACAGTAACCAGTCAATTTTACTGTGTTGGTAGGCATGATTCATCTTTATATCTCAAATGCCAGCATCATGCACCTTCCTCGGCATTCTCTTTCACCAGGACATTTTTCCAGGCCATTACCAGCCAAATGATTAGCCATTGAATTTTACCTTGTGCCAGGGACTATCCATGTCCTACCTGCCAATCAGGGCAGTGTCCACTTTTCCACTGGGTGGCTGGTAAGCCAGTGCCAAATCTTCATCTTACTCCTAATTTCTTAAACCAAACTTACTCCCACTTGTTTTAGTTTAGAGCCTCCAAAAAGCAAATGTCTAGGCAAAATTGAGCATGTAAGGATTCTAGTGGAGCAAAAACCTGCAGGCAAAGAAACAGGGAGAGAGTTAGATAAGCATGGGAAAGCCATTAGACTGTAAATGAAGGAGAGCAAGAGAGTGTGTGTGTGTGGAGGAAAGGTGCCTAAACTGCCGTACAGAGGAAGGCAGGCTCAGCAAATCTGCTAAGGTTTGTCTAAGGGGTGCCAGGGGTACCAGGTCTCCCAGGAACAATTCTGTAGGAGATTCAAACTCTCCTTCGTGCAGTCTTTGGTGAAGAAAAGGCCATGGCAGGCATGGTTTCTACACCAAGGCAATGAAGGATGTATCACTGGAGCCCCTTTACGTCAAGTGTGTTCCCTGTATTAAAACCCACAGGCACATTCTCATGGCCTTCACAGACCCTCACATTGTTTATCTAATAGGACTTTAGAATGTTTAATAATTGTTGACTGCTGTGGGACTTCCAAATGGAAAGTTTATTGTGATAATCTTGTTTTTGTTTCATCAATATAGAATCAGTGTAGATGTACATCATTGGATGTGTCAGAGACAGATAAACTTTTTGTTCATAAATCTCCTAGGAAAAAGGAACCACATTCAGACCAGTTGCAGAAATCTATCCAGACTTTAAGGTATGTGTCAGCACTTGCTGCATTGCAAACAACCACAAAACATTGCCAGTGTGTAACAGATATTTATTTAGCTCAAATGTGGCAAGTCAGTGAGGTTCAACTGATTTCAGCTGGGCTCAGCTGCACAGCTCTGCTCCAAGCCTTAGTCCAGCTGGATGTGGCTCTTTGTTGAAGTTTGGGCTCAGGTGTGTCCACGTGTTCATTTGGGGCCCAGCCAAGGGGGGAGCTCTTCTCATGGTGAAGAAAGATATAAGAGGATGTGCCCAGCTACTACCCACACACCAATTCTTTGCTTGTGGTCGCTCTTTTAGCAGTCTGTTGGCCAAGGGAAATAACAAAGCTAAGGCCAAAGTCAAGGAAAGAGGCATGGCAGAAGGTGTGGGAGGGGAAACCTTTTAAACAGTAATCTATCTAATGCTCTTTCCAGCAAAGGCAGACTATCCATTATGAGGTGATAGGAAAGCCAACTCGGATATCTCCCCTGACACACAGTGTCCATCCGTACAGGCCTTACACAATTCTTTGGCATATAGGAGAACATGATGCTCCAAAGTGTAGAGGGCGTATCAGAGCCAACTAGGGGGATCATCTGAAGTGTTTCCTTTTTTATTTCTATATGCGAAACACTGTGTATTGAGCCACTATTATCAATTTGCTCAGCAGATACAGACTAAACAACTACATATGACAGGCAAGGTGGGGGCCCTGAGACAGGGCAGATCCAGGCCCTGCCCTTATATGGTATAGTAAAAGAAACAGACATTAGGAAAAGATAATGATAATTAAGCAAATGTTTAATTACAACTGAGTTAAGTGAAATAAGGAAAAAGTAACAGGGAAAACTGAGTTCACCTGGGGATTGAAGAAGGATTACATAAGGAAGACACATCTGAACTGTGATCTCAAGAATTAGCAGGTAATGCCTCAGTGGAATGGGATAGAAGTTGAGGAAGGAGATTGTGGAAGGGGGTTACAAGAAGAAGGAATAGCAGGAGTGATGGTCCTGGGACAGAAAGTAGTAGGGCACATAAGAGAAGCCCTCATAGCACTTTCTGTACAGCAGGGCTTTTTCCAAGCCACTTTGGAGGACATCACTGTATTTCCCTCAACAACCTAAAATTATCTTTTATTTTCACTTATCTATTTTCTATAATTAAAATAAAAGTTCCAGAAGAGTGAAGAAGTTTTCCATCTTATTCATCCCAGGTTCCATATACATGTCTATTGAATTGATTAATAAACATAAAAAGGCCTTCTACCAGAAGTACAAAGAGCTACGGTAAAATGGCTGAAATAGGAAGAGGAAGAGGCCACAGCTGATCTAACAATACCTGTCAGTCATATTCAGGATTTGGGTGTTTAATCTAAACAATAAAATGCCATCAAAGGTATTAGAATAGAGAAATGGCATGCTTAAAATTACCTCTCTAAAGTATCGTTCTAGCTGAATTGTGTACAATGGATAGCAGGGATAAGATGAGTTAAGAGGTCATTGTGGTACTCCAGGGGAGGAAATTGTCTTGGACTAGGAGGATGTCTAAGAGATCGGGAAAATTATTATGTTGTCCTCAATGATTTTTGGAAAAAATAAACTTGAAAGGCATACTCCTTAGTGCTCATAAGGCTGATAATAATAGCTGACTGCTGTGTGTCAGCAGTGGTAGGAAGTTTGGGTAATCGGTTGGCAGTGAAACCTGTAGCTGTAAAATGGAATTTTCTGGATGGAAGACAGCAAGATCATGAGCAGATTCTCCAGTGATTGTATGTACCATTTTGGTAGGAATGTAAGCACATACTCTAGCATCCGGTCAGTATCTGAGTGATAGTGAATAAACAGATGACTACCAACAAGTATGGCTAGTTTGAATCTAGCCTTCACAACCTGGTTTGAGACTGGGAAGTTTGGAGATGGAGACTAGGGACTATAGCTGCATGTTTCTTTTTCTTTTTTAGCATCTCTTTAGCACCTAGCAGTGTTTGAATAAATGACCAACAGATCAATTGAAAGAAATTGGGAGTTGTTAGTAGGTGTAGGGGAGAGGAGGAGTGTTTTGTGGTAAGAACACTTCCTACCTGGATGAAGTATACTAACACTAACACGTCTTGTATCAGGATTGGGAGAAACAACGATGGCAAAGTTAGGTCTGAAGTGAAATTCATCTTGAGGGCTGTTGTAACCTCATCTTAGAGATGAAGAGGGTTAATTAGGCCTTTCCAGTTCAGGTCAATCAAGCAGGCTTTCGCCCATTCCTGAAACATGGGACCCCAGAAGGAAAGCATCCTGGCCATTTTTAGTTTCCCTGAATGCAAATGAAATCTGAGAAAATGAAGGATGTTGTTTTTCCACTGAGTTGAAGAGATCATGGGATTAGCACTTTGCAGGTATCTGATGTCCTTGCCTTGTTAATCTTCTAAGAGACAGAAAGGTATATCTAGATCCAAGAGATCTCTTGCTGGCTTCCTAAAACAAGAGTGCCAACCTAGCGCCACCTGGAGATGTGCTGTGTAAAATCTGTTGCCCTGGCTGTTGACTTGAACAAGGGAGGAGGAAGTGTTCTAAGAACCAAGCAAATTAGCTGATCTTGCGTGACAGGCCCCAGGTGCCAAAAGTGCCTGGTTAAAAGCTTGCTCTTGAGAATTTCTGAGATTCTCAGGCTCTGATCCTGGTAAATTAGTGAGTGAATGTGTAGAGGGAGTGCATCACCATGTATGTTCTCCAGCTGCATGTCCAATATAAAAGCTACTAGACACATGTGGCTACTTGAATGTAATTAAAATTAAATCAGTTTAAACTTCAACTTTTCAGTGGCACTAACGTGTGACTAGTGATGATTTTATAAGACAACACAGGTAAAGGACATCTCTATCTTTGCATAACGTTCTGTTAGACAGCCCTACTCTAGACTTCCTGAGCTTTCTCAGCTATAAAATGGGGGGAAAAATCCTGCCTTTCTCATAGAGATGTGAGCATGAATAAGCTAATGAGAATGAAAATACTTCAAGAAATGTTTCATACATTATGAGGCAGGGTTGCGGTGTGATTATTGCTTGTTTTCTGGCCACTGGATTTATCATCTACTGTCAAAGCGGCACATTAATCTACTGAAGGAGTGAACCATCCCATAAGAGCCCAGACCTTTCTGAGAAAGTCCCTCAGGTTGTGGAAGGTGTTTACTGAACATGGCCTTGAGCAACTAGCTGGCTTCTCCAGACTCTCTTCCAAGCTGCCTGGCAAGAACCCTTTGGAAGTCAATCTTACCTCGGCTTGATCGCCTGTGATCACACCTAACCTTCCCAGGCCAATTCTTTAGATCTTTAGTGCAATGTTTGGGGTTGACTGAAAAAATGGTGTGAGGCCAATCCAGCTTTCATTCATCTAATGGCCCTGAGCAGGGTCTGCTTGATCTGTATAGTTACACAGTGTCTTGTACTCAATAGGGCTTTTCTATTGCCATGTTGAAATTGCCAACAATTTCATATTTAAACATATTTGGAAGTGAAGTCCAGTGTTTCAAGGGAATATATCCATGAAAAATGAGATACAAAGCAAAATGCAGATACCTTGGCCTGTTCTATTCTTTAGCTCCCAATTCACACAGTATTCATGATGTCCAGGAGCACAAGATTCTGGTAGACCACGCTAAGTGGAAGTTCATAGAGACTCAAATCAAGTATTAAAGGTCGGTGTGTTATGTCCACTACTGAGGAAGCAAAGGCACTGATAGCCCCAAAAGGCCATGATTTCTATTTAAACCAGAGCTTGCTTCAAACACAGAAAGAAAACAATAGTATTCTAAGAAACATGAACAACCAAGGAAACTTATACTTTCTTATGCATATTAGTTCCCTGTATTAATGACCTATTCACATAGAAAATGATGACAAAAAGGAAAGAAAAACCAGGACAACACATATTTTATTTTCTTTCTGTCTTTCATTACTTATCAGTAAGCTGAAGGTAGAGAATGTTGGTAGAATGTATGCATGTCAAGAAGCAAAATAAAAACAATTGAGTTAGTTTATGCAGTTTCCACTATTCTGCTAAGGAAAAAAAAAAGATATTCATGTGTAAACTACAAAAAAATACATGGTGGAATTTTGGTGATTCCACATGCAAATTAAATACTCTCATATTTGCATTTAAAAATAGGTGTTGCCCATAAAAACACTAGAAGAAAACGTAGGCAAAACCATCCAGGACATAGGTATAGACAAGGAATTCATGACTAAAACACCAAAAGCAATGGCAATAAAAGCCAAGCTAGACAAATGGGATCTAATAAAACTCCAGAGCTTCTGTATAGCAAAAGAAACCATCATTAGAGACAATTGGCAACCAACAGAATGGGAAAAAATTTTTGCAATCTACCCATCTGACAAAGGGTAATATACAGAATTTACAAAGAATTAAAACAGATATACAAGAAAAAAACAAACAACCCCATTCAAAAGTGGGCAAAGGATATGAACAAACAGTTTTCAAAATAAGACATATATGAGGCCAACAAACATGAAAAAAAATAGGTGTTGCACAATACAAAGATAAATGGTAAAATGTATGCTAATCATTTAAAATTTTAATTTTTCTTAGAGTGACACTAAATGGCAAACAAAAAAATATCATGACAGGAGAAAGATTGTAAAATAAAAGAAAGGCTTTATATTTTAGTATATTTAAATATACTTTTTTTTCTACTTTTTGAACAAGCATTTTCATTTTGGACTTGGCTCAGCAAATAATGTAGCCAGCTCTGATTATAAGCTAGTTATTTGACTTCTTTACATTTCATTCATTCAGTATTGAGTGATTAAATGAAAAATAGATTGTAGTTTTAGATGCTCAACTTTAGAATGTGGCTGGCTCCAGGTCTAAATGAAGGGAGCTGAAGTTCAGGCTGTTATGTTGAGAGAAGAAATAGTATAGTAATTAAAGCACTGATGCCATGAGCAGGGTTCCTGATGTTCTGACCCTGACAACTTTTTGATCTGGGGTAATTTCTTTAATCACTCTGTGCCTCAGTTTCGTCACCTGTTAAATGGAAATGTGGTAGTAACAAGGCCTACTACATGGGGCTGTTGCAAATGTGAAGTGCATTAATATTAATAAATGTAAAACCCTTAGAATAGAGTGTGGCATATTATTTAGTACTATTATTCATTACTATTATTTTATAAAATAGAGTAAAATAGCCTAATTTTAATCAGAAATCTGAGTCACCTATAGTATATTATTATAAATTAGCATCATTTTAAAAATTATATTGACAATACTTAGAAATATTTAGCCTCGAGCCACTGGCGTGTGAGGGGTTTGCTCACTATAGGGAGATTCTTCAAGCAATCACTATGTCAACAGGTATAGATGCTTCCCTTTCTTCATATAATGAAGAGCAGGGATCCAAACTTAGCAAAACTGAAGACATACCATTCATCCCTATTGGAACGCCAGGTTTTGCAACAATTGTTATGTATAGATTATACATATCCAAAAGCAAGGGAAATACGAACACATCCCTTCATCTGATCCATATGCTTGCGGCAGCCCGAGGCTTTGTTGCAGGAGCAAAGGCTGTTGATATGGGTTATTCCATGTATCAGAAATTCTGGGCAATCCTAAGCCTTAGAAGCTGTCTTGATCTTGTTGGAGGAGCTTGCTTTAGTTAGACATCTCATTACTGAAGTTATATATTAATGTTAAAAATAAACTATTTGAATGGGTTCCAATGATAGCAAGGCATTTTGAATATCGGCTTCCTTTCTTATGGGCTTCATTTGCCTGGTGACTGAATTATTTGTGACTAGTTTACTAACCAGGTCATTCAGGGGAGTCAAGTTAACAAAAAAGAAACATGTCACTTAAATGTACTTGATGGTGTTAAAATGTCCACCTTCTTAAACTGTTGAGGTGAAATTAGTTCTAAAGAAGACAGAGGCTAATCCTGAAGTACTCCCAGTTTGCTGCAGAATCTCGCATGTTTTGGATGTTACATAAGAGTCCTATTTGCCCCAGGTATTTTAATGATTTTCTGCCTGCCTTGTGGACTGGCTGGCTCTTTTAGAACACTGTCAAGAAAGTGCATGGAATAGAACCTGTAAAGCCTCCCATAACTGAAAGTATGTATGTATGTGAGTTTAAACCAAATCTAGAAAGCTTACAATAGAGTTGCATAGTAGTAATATTGATTAAACAATTGTGATTGCAAACATGGGAATAACTTATGGATTCTAGTTCAGTTCTTTTGCAATTACATAATTTTATTTTTGTTGTTGTTATATTAGAATAATTTTTTAAATATCATCGTGAAATAGAAATTTGTATTTTAAGCACTCATGCACTTTTTAAATGCATGCACTGCTGGCCATGCACAGTGGCCCATGCCTGTAATCCCAGCATTTTGGGAGGCCAAGGTGGGTAGATCGCTTGGGTTTAGGAGGTCCAGACCAGCTTGGGCAAAATGATAAAACCCTGTCTCTACAAAAAATACAAAAATTAGCCAGGTGTGGTGGCACACACCTGTAGTCCCAGCTATTTGGATAGCTTGAGCCCTGAGGCATAGGCTACAGTGAGCTGAGATCCCATCACTGTACTCCAGCCTGGGCAACAGAATGAGATCCTGTCTCATAAATAAATAAATAAATGCTTTGCTTATTTTCTCCATAAGAATTGTAAACATTAAACAAATTACCTATAATGGAATTGATTAACGTTTTATGAGCAAGCTGGTTTGGTCAGACAGTGTAGACAAACTTTTATATGCCACAGAATACTATTCCACTTGTGAAATTCTCTTGTCTAACCTGAATTTATATTCCATAGTGATAACATGGTATATGTATTGTTACTAAAGTAAGTGATCATGTCTAAAAAAAAAAAAAGAAAGAAATATTTACCTTCACTAAACACTACTTAAGCACATATGTAGCTTGAGATTCTGATAGGTGAGCAGGAATAATATTTTTCCCAAAATGAACATTTTCTGATTGTCTTAATCTTATGACTCAACATGCTCAGACACTGCTTCAGGTAATCTGTCCATAGACAGCAAGACTACATTAGTATTGCTTTGTGTTTGAGCTATAATTACTTGTGAAAGAAGAAAAATTTATCAAATTTTATTTTCTAAATTATATATTTAATCAGTAAGTTACTTATAAAAAAGTAAATCATAACAAAGCTAGCTGAAACAAACCTGCCTACATTTATCTTAGAAACTGAAGAATGTTTGGATGTTCAGGCACAGATCATACATTATACTGATGTATCACAACTTGGAAGACTCAATACCATGGAGAATAGAGCCTGAACTTAGAACTGGAAATTAACGTTTGCAATTATAAAGACCTAAGCTCTCATTTCTCTAAATAGCTATGAAATTCTTCCATGTTCAAAATCCCCTTGGAAGTGTGTGAATGTAAGAAGGAAATAAGTGCCCAGCCTTACTAATTAAAAATACCACTGCAATGTTTATCTTTAAAGAGAGCTCTGCAGGCTGGAAAAGAAAGATTTCAATCTGCTTCTAAGTAAAATAATCTTCAATTTTAAATAGTACTCCCAAAATTATTTCATTAAAAAAAAAACAAAAGATATATTCTTGCTTTTAGAATAATTCCATTTTCCTGAAAAATGTCCTGAGCATTTTGATTCTTTCATTCTTGTTCATATTTTTATTTCTTAGTGACTTTTCTCCTGATATACAAGCTAAGGACAAGCATGCTCTCATAAACGTTCATATCCTCCCAAAGTGACTAATATAGTGTCATACATTCAGTACAAATCTTATTTTGTTGATTGCCATTGGATGAATAAACCTTAGTAAGATTTCCTAGCAAGGATAATTTTTTTTTTTTTTTTTTGAGATGGAGTCTCACTCTTGTTGCCCAGGCTGCAGTGCAATGGCATGACTTCGCCCACTGCAACCCCCACCTCCCAGGTTCAAGCGATTATCCTGCCTCAGCCTCCCAAGTAGGTGGGATTACAGGAGCCCACAATGACACCCGGTTAATTTTCTATTTTTAGTAGAGACAGGGTTTCCTCCATTTTGGTCAGGCTGGACTGGAACTCCTAACCTCAGGTGATCTGCCCGTCTTGGCCTCAAAAACTGCTGGGATTATAGGTGTGAGCCACTGCGCCGCAGTCACAAGGATAATTTTAAAATTATAAAATTTAAAAGAAATAGGTAAAGAACTCATAGATTTTATACTGTCTTTCTGTAACAATGGCTAAAAGTCATCTTACGTTTACTAAGTCTCTGTAAACCGAATACTATAAAACAAAACACTTCGGCCAGGTGCAGTGGCTCACACCTGTAATTCCAGTACTTTGGGAGGCCAAGGTGGGTGGATCACTTGAGATCAGGAGATCAGGACCATCCTGGCCAACATAGGGAAACCCTGTCTCTACTAAAACTATAAAAATTAGGTAGGTGTGGTAGGGCACGGCTGTAGTACCAGCTACTAGGGAGGCTGAGGTAGGAGAATTGCTTGAACCCAAGAGGCAGAGGTTGCAGTGAGCTGAGATTGGGCCACTGCACTCGAGCTGGGTGACAAAGCAAGACTCCGTCTCAAACACACACACACACACACACACACACACACACACACACACACAAACTTTCTTTCTCTCTCTCTCTCTTTCTCTCTCTGTCTTCAAGATGGTATAGTCCCTCAGAATATTATAAAACAAGACACTTCAGAAGTTTTTGGAAACCAAGTGAATTAAGTTTGCCCCTCTACTACTCTGGGTAATGTCTAGCTAAGCCTCCCTAAGCAGCACTACCCGTTGACATTCACCTTGGTGCCTGGGTCTAATTCAAAGAATCTACAGACATTTGGCAACTTATTCTTACAATCATATAAATTTAGAATCAGAAAAATTATCTATATTTATCTAACCCATATTTTTCATTTTTACATGAGGTACTAAAACCCTCAGATGTTCTATCATTTGCTCAAGGACACTCAACTCAATGAACATGTGGATTTAAGCTATCAGGTCTCCTTAACTTTAAGCCCAGTTCTTGTAACTCTACAGCATCATCTTTACCCAACACTCAGAGAATTTCTATGACCCAGAAATACTTGGGAACAATGCTTAATCATTAGATCCTTCCAAAATGAAGAGGAAAAATTCATTAATTCAGAAACTTAAGAAAAACCAGGACTTCTGGATACTTTCTATTTGGAAACTATAAAATTCTAGTATATGTATATAATCCTTTATTCTACTCAAATTTTTTGAGGGATGTAAGAATATTGACCTCAGACTCATCCTGAAATTCTGAAGTAATAAGTGAAGAACTCTTGTTCAAAATACCTTATCCAGAGTTCTTCTTACTACTTCAAAGGCTTCTTTTCAAAGAAATGTCCTGCCTCTTAATAGTCACTGCAGTCTTCCAGGGGTGGGAGCCTTGTGGGTGGAGATGAAGCTAGGTTTTGGATGCTGAGGCTGTTAAGGTTAATGATGTCAGGTCAAATAATTGTCATATATTTTTTTCTCATTACCTCACTGGCTTCCTCTGTTATAGCAGTAAGATATACAGTATAAATACTTAAATACATACAGTACAGGGAGATATTTTGAAATGAAATGACTTCAAAATTATTCCTCTAGGGATAGTACAGAATGTGTCTGCCTATGAGGCAGAGGGAATAGCCTCTCCTAAATTTTAAGATCCAAATTAGAGAGAAGAGGAGCCAAACTTGGGCTAGGCTAGGAATTTAGGACTTAGCCTCTCTTACGGATGTAATTATGTTTTTCCTGTAAAGCTACAGACATAGAAAAGATGACTTCAAATAATACATGCAGACAGCACAAAGGCCTACATGTTGAACTTCACAATTAGATTGAAACTGCAGCCACAAAAAAATTGGTCTGTAGAATCCTAATTCATTAAAACAAAACAAAACAATAATTTTAGAGGACATGTCAAACAGATGAGAGATTAAGAAACTTAGGGCCTTGATAGTTAAGAGACCTTCCAAGGGTCACACAACTGTCAGAGACAAATTAGTCAGGCCTCTGCATATATTTTACATTATCAACTATGTGCTTTATACTGTTGTGAAACAGAAGTTAAACCCTCAAATTTAGGAATCTAAATGTAAACTGCTTTATTCTATGAATAGGAGAATTTTGAGATATGTCAAGGTCAAAGAGAAACTATAGAAAAAGATATTACATATTTTTCTTCTGTCATTATTCAATGAGCTCTATATTCCTCCATGGCCACTGCTTTTGGCTAGATATATAAGCTGTGGAAACATTTCTCCTGGATTCATCTACTCCCTGGAAAGAAAATTCAACCTGGCTTAAGAGAAAAAATTCCTCTCTGTGTAATAATAAATTGTCTACAGTGAAAGCTCACACCATAAGCGAAGTTGAACAGTACAGACATCTTAAAAAATTAAATTTTCATCTAGTGAATCTGAAGGGTATTTTGAGGAAAAATACTTCTGTTTTTAAGGCCTACTCCCAGGTAACCAAAAACACAATCATACGATATTTTTTCTTCATTTTTATAATCTCTGTTTTTAGTGAAGTATTTATTTCCTTTGAATGTAACTACCAATAATACTATTTTTATAAGAAAAAAAAATGCCTGTACATGTTGATGTATAATGATTCATGCAGCTTTGCTGAAACTAAATATAAACACATTTTTTAATGTGTCAAGAAGTTTATCCATACAAAATGTTCAGTGTACAAAGTTTTCTTTTGTACTCTACTGGAACTAAATTTCATATTTCCATATAATTTATACACTCTGATTCTGTGTTTCATACCCAAAATATTATCTCTATAATAGCCTCACTAAATAGTTTAAGATAGTTGCCTACCAAACATAGATATAGACCAATAGAAGAGAACAGAGGCCTCAGAGGCAGTGCCACACATCTACAAACATCTCATCTTTGAAAACGCAGACAAAAACAGCAATGGGGAAGATTCCCTGCTTAATAAATGATGTTGGGAAAATTGGCTAGCCATGTGTAGAAAGCAGAAACTGGACCGCTTCCTGACACTTTACACTAAAATTAACTCCAGATGGATTAAATATTTTAACACAAGACATATCACCATAGAAACCCTAGAAGAAAACCTAGGCAAAACCTTTCAGGACATAGGCATAGGCAAGAACTTCATGGCTAAAACAGCAAAAGCACTGGCAACAAAAGCCAAAATAGACAAATGGGATCAAATTAAACTTAAGAGCTTGTACACAGCAAAAGAAACAATCATTACAGTGAACCAGCAACCAACAGAATGGGAATTTTTGCAATCTACCCATCTGACAAAAGGCTAATATCCAGAATCTACAAAGAACTAAAAGCAGATTTACAAGAAATAAACAAACAAACCCATTCAAAAGTGGGCAAAGGAGATGAACAGACACTTTTCAAAGAAGACATTTATGTGGCCAACAAACATATGAAAAAATGCTCATCATCACTGGTCATTAGAAAAATGCAAATCAAAACAATGTTGAGATATCTCAGGCCAGTTAGAATGGCGATCATTAAAAAATCTGGAGACAACAGAGGCTGGAGAGGATGTGGAGAAACAGGAACACTTTTACGGTGTTCGTGTGAGTGTAAATTAGTTCAACCATTGTGGAAGACAGTGTGGCGATTCCTCAAGGATCTAGAAATAGAAATGGCATTTAACCCAGCAATCCCATACTGGGTATATACACAAAGGATTATTAATCCTTCTATTATAAAGACACATGCACACGTATGTTCATTGCAGCACTGTTTACAGTAGCAAAGACCTGGAACCAACCCAAATGCCCATCAATGATAGACTAGACAAGGAAAATGTGGCACATATACACCATGGAATACCATGAAGCTATAAAAAATGGTAAGTTGGCGTTCTCTGTAGGGACATGGATGAATCTGGAAACCAACATTCTCAGTAAACTGACAGAAAAACAGAAAATCAAGCACTGCATGTTCTCATTCACAGGCCTCATAGGCGGGTGTTGAACAATGAGAACACGTGGACACAGGGAGGGGAGCATCACACACTGGGGTCTGTTGCAGGGGGCTAGGGGAGGGACAGTGGGGGGTGGAGAGGTTGGGTAGAGATAACATGGGAAGAAATGCCAGATATAGGTGACGGGGGGATGGAAGCAGCAAACCACCTTGCCGTATATGTACCTATGCAACAACCCTGCATGACGGGGGATGGAGGCAGCAAACCACCTTGCCATATATGTACCTATGCAACAACCCTGCATGATCTGCACATGTGCCCCAGAACCTAAAGTACAATTAAAAAAAAAAAAAAAAAGTAGTTGATTTAAACTACTAGTCACAAACCTCAGGAATCAATTTTTTATAAATAACACATTCATTTTTTTCTTCTGCATAACTCTCTTTTGGCCCCAGACTATCTTTCTAAATTCATCTCCCACTTTTCCTCATTCTTCCCCAGCTCAATACGCTGTAAGCTGGTGTCTTCCCGTCTGTGTCTCATGCTTCTCCACCTGTCTTGCTCAGCTGATATGCTCTTTCCTCTAATAGCCAAAAGCTTAAATTCTGCCCAACCTTCAAGAGCCTAGTCAGATACCTTCCTAGTGTCACAGTATTTCCTAATAACTTGGTCAAGAATAATCTCATCTGCCTGACAAACTGTAGACCTTTCATTTCTTCCTGCTGCACCATCACCTTTTGCCTCACAGGATCTTTAGGGAATAACTGATTATGAAGGTAAGAGTGAAAACTCAAGAGCCATACAACCTGAGTTCAAATCCCACCAATATACTGGCTTACTGTGGATCTTGGAAATATACTTTAACCTCTCTTAGATCCAATTTCATCATTTTTCCAGTGAGATGATTATAGTGCCTACTTTATAAAGTTGTAATTATCTAAGATTATACATATAAAATATATTGAAAGGTGTCTAATACCTAGAAAGTGCTCAATAAATGTAAGCAACTACCAATATCTTAATTTTATTACTATTACCATCATTATTTGGAGTGGAAAGAGCTTCTTCTAATAATAAAGTGACCCAGGAAGTTGCCTAATCTTTTCAAGTTTTTGTTTTCTTATCTGTACTAAAGCAAAGCTTCTGCACAGCAACGGAAACAATCAATAAAGAGACAGCCTGCAGAATGGGAGAAAATATTTGCAAACTACCCATCCAACAGGGGATTAATAATCAGAATATATAAGAAACTCAAACAACTCAATAGCAAGAAAAAAAAAACAAATAATTTGATTTAAAAATGGACAAATGATCTAAATAGAAGCTTCACAAAAGAATACATATAAATGGCCAACAGATATGTGAAAAAAAAAATGTCCAGCATCACTAATAATCAGAGAAATGCAAATCAAAACCACAATGACATTACTTCACTCCAGTTAAAATGACTATTATCAAAAAGACAAAAAAATAATAAATACTGGCAAAGACATAGAGAAAGGGGAATACTCATACACTATTGGTGGGAATGTAAATTAGTACAGCCACTGTAAAAAACAGTATGAAAGTTCCTCAAAAAACTAAACATATATCTACCACATGATCCTGCATTCCCACTGCTACGTATATATCAAAAACAAAAGAAAATTAGTGCATCAAAGAGATTTCCTACACTCCCATGTTTATTGCAGCAGTATTTACAATAGCCAAGGTAAGGAAGGAATCCAAGTATCTATCAGTGAATAAATGTATAAAAGAAAACATGCCATATATATAATTAATACACATATTGCAAATCCATGGCATATATACATTCATATACATATATATGGCATAAGTATATTAATATATTATTTATATATGTAAATAACAGTGTATATTTTAAAATACCTAGGAGATTTGGAATGTTCCCGACACAACAAAATATTTGAGGTGACAGATATTCAAATTGCACTAGTTTGATCATTACACATTGTATGCATGTATCAAAATATCATATGTACCCCATAAATATGTATAATTATATAACAGTAAAAACTTAAAAAATTTTTGAAGTCATCACCAAAAAAATTGTATTTGCCTTATTATTCGTTATCTATTGCTGCATAACAAATTATCCCCAAACTTACTTCTTCGAAAAACATTTATTATCTCATAAGTCCTATGGGTAAGGCATATAAGGTCTTGTGATTTAGAATTTATCACAAGGCTGCAATCAAGGTGTCTACAGAGCTGCAGGCATTTCAAGGATCAAGTGGGGAAGGATCTGCTTCTCCATTCATGTTCTTGTTGCAGGCAGAATTCATTTTGTACAAACTGTTGTTCTTGGGGTATCAGTTACATTCTGGTTGTTGGTCACAGGTGATGCTCAGTTTCTTGACATGTGGGTCTCTTTCAAAGGCAGTTTACCACATTGCAGCTTGCTTCATCAAAGCAAGCAAATAAGAGAGCAAGAGAGAGACAGTGTCAGCAAGAGAAACGTCATAGTTTTCTGGAACCCAATCTCAGAAATGATATACTATCACTATTGTCCTACTCTGTTCATGGAAAGAGTCACTGAGTCAAGGCTACCTTCAAAGAAGGGAGATCATACAAGGGTGTGAGTGATATGTGATGGAGATCATTAGGTCATCTCAGAAGGCCTCCTACCAGACCTCATAAAGTTATTGTAGAAATTAGATGGGATTAATGTATTTGTAGTTCATTGTAGACTATCTAGGACACAGCAGATATGCAACAAATATGAATTTATTCTTCCTTCCTTAGTAGAATAAAAATCTTAGGAGTCAAAGACATAATCAGTCAGCCCTGCAGTACCTAAGCACTCTGCTAATGCAACTTTGTTCTCAACAACCACTAGAGGCACAAATGATATCGACATTACTATTAACAATCTCTAATATTATCTTCATTTTCAGAAGGGTCAACTTATTACCTTTCAGCAGTGACTCATTTACAGTACAAGAGTGAGGTAGGCAGAATAATGGTCCCCCAAAGAGGTCCTTACTCCAATCCCCAGAACTTGTGAATTAGTTAATTTACACAGGAAAAGGTACTTTGCACATGTAATTAAGTTAAGGTTCTTGCTGACATGGTTTATCCAGGTGGGTCCAACTTTATCACAAGAATCCTTTAGAAGCAGAGAAGTGTTCCTGGTTGTGGTCAGAGAATCAGATGTGATTACACCAGAATGATTAGAGAGATGCAGCGTTGCAGGCTTTGAAGGTGGAAGAAAGGGGCCAAGAGCCAATGAATGTGGACAGTCTTCCAAATGGGAAAAGTCAAGAAAACAGATTCCAGCCTACACACTCCAGAAAAGACTGCTGCCCTGCTGTCAACTTGATCTTAGGTTGGTGAGATTATTGCTGGACTTCTGATCTATAGAACAATAATATAATAAATTTACATTGTTTTAAGCAACTAAGTTTGTGGTAATTTAAGGGCAACAGAAAAATAATACAAAGAGAAAATATGTTAAGTTTGTCCTGAGAGAAATCACACACAAGAACTCTCTAAATATTGAAGAAACATATATGATTATAATATAATGTGCAATATTAAAAATCATTGAGTAAAACAACTTCTAGTTCAAAAACACCATTACAAAGTACAGAACTGTTTTTTTAATCATTGTATTTCAAGACCATTGCCTATCATCAAAAGCAATGAGAACATAAACTATTATGTTTTTATTTAACAAACACTTACAGAACAATTACTATGTGGTAGATACGATAGTGTCTAAAGTTATAGACACCTTATAAATATTACTCGTTTGGTTCTATTAGCTTAAAAGACAGTTACTATTATCATCCTTCTTCTACAGACAAAGAACAGACACAATATTGATGAGCTTTTCCAAACAAACTCCCCCAAGCTTGCAAGTGGCACAACCGGAATTCAAACTCAGATACTCTGGCATACATCTTCTATAATCATAACTGAATTGTATATAATAATCATAATTAAACCATATATATTCCCCAAACTTGTTTCACATATTTATTTCTATTTAAGCAGGCTAAAAAATGTATATATTCTGGATTATTTTTTTCCAAATCATTCATTGACCAATTATTTACTAAGTACCTCATATGCCACAGGTACAGAGGAAAAACAGAAATGAATAAAACAATGAGTCCCCCCTTAATGAATTCACAGATTAGTGACATAAGACAGATGACACAATAATACAATAATTTATGTTATTATGAAATAATATAAATTATTTCAAACAAAACCATCTCTTACGGCCCTATTCTCAATGAGTTCCTGATTTAGAAGGGAAGACAAGTACTTAAATGAACAACTGTGGGATACCTTATGAGTTACAGTAGAAGCATGTAGCTGGTGCCAAGAGGCACAGAAAAAAAAGAGTAATATTTGTAGTAACTGGCAGAGGGGACACCAAATGGTTTGAAGAAGGAGAGTGACACATAGAGTTTTTAGTGTAGAGATCATTCCAGCAAGCAAAGAGGACACTGAACCTGAAGGGTAGGGAGGCTGGAAGCCACCAATTTGTTAAGAGATGACTTAAAGTGCAGGGATAATAAGAGTTTGAATTAAGGCAACTGCAGGGAAGATTATTAGGAGAGAGAGTGAATTTGGAGTGTTATTAGCAGGCAGTATGGACAGGGACCCAGGATATGTCATTGTCCATACCCCCACAATCCCGTCCACACACATGGGTCTCCACAAAGAATAACAGCAAATCAGAACAGTGAGAAGTTAGAATTGATGGCTGTATCAATATCCAGCAGAAGATTGGCAAGAGTCTCTGGAATGCGTGAAAAGTCCTGGTGTCCTTCTAGAGAGTTGAACATTAGCCTGCAGATACTAGGATCTGGACAAAGTGTTCAGAATGCATGATCAGGTAACACTGAAAGTACCATCATTAGAAAGATAGATGCTAGACTGGAGTAAGGAGAAATCAGAGTCTGAGAAAAAAAGATAGCACTGTAGTGCATTAAAGTTAAAATTTTAATCTTCAGTTTTTTATTTCACAAGAAGAGACTGATATCTAAAGGAGACATTTGTTTTTATAATAAATACTGTTTTTAAAAGTTGAATTGTCATCATTAATTATAGGTAGCAATTGCTTGCAGTGTATAATGTTTCAGTCAATGATAGCCCACATATACAACAGTGGTCCCATAAGATTATAATACTATATTTTTACTGTACTTTTTCTATGTTTAGACATGTTTACATACACAAATACTTACCATGGTACTCAGTACAGTAACATGCTGCGCACATTTGTAGCATAGGAGCAAAAGGTTATCCCGTATAGCCTAAGTGTATAGTAGACTACACCATCTAGGTTTGTTTAAGCATACTCTATGATGTTCACACAACAAAATAACCTACTGACGCACTTCTCAAAACATATCCCTATCATCACGAAATTGAAGACTATATGTAGAGGCAGTGTTCTAAGTACCTAACATATAGTATTTGTTTAATTCTCAAGTGTTATTATTGGTTCAGTTTAGTTTATTGTTAAGTCACAGAGAGGTTAAGTAACTTGCCCAGGGTCATTCAGTAACAGGTAGGTAGAATTTGAAGCCACAATGTGACGTCAGAAGCTGAACTCATAGCCACGATCAACACATGTTTAGTTAAATACAGATATGTAGAAATTATCTTTTTTTTTTTTTTTTTTTGAGACGGAGTTTCGCTCTTGTTACCCAGGCTGGAGTGCAATGACGCGATCTCGGCTCACCGCAACCTCCGCCTCCTGGGTTCAGGCAATTCTCCTGCCTCAGCCTCCTGAGTAGCTGGGATTATAGGCACACGCCACCATGCCCAGCTAATTTTTTTGTATTTTAGTAGAGACGGGGTTTCACCATGTTGACCAGGATGGTCTCGATCCCTTGACCTCATGATCCACCCGTCTCAGCCTCCCAAAGTGCTGGGATTACAGGCTTGAGCCACCGCGCCCGGCTATCTTTATTATCTTGAGGTTCAGAGCATACACAAGCTCTGGAACCAGACTGCCTAGGTTCAAATCACCATTTCACCATTTAATAACTGTAAGAAATTTGACAAGTTACTTCAGCTCTCAGTATTTGTTTCCTTATCTGTAAGCAGGAATAATAATAGTATTTGCCTCCTAGGGTAGTTCTGAGGATTAAACGAGTGAATTCAGTAAAAGGGCTCAGAAAAGTACCTTGAGCATATTACATAACCAATAAAATTCACCTATTATCAATATCATCATTCTAACATAAAGTATTGAGAACAGTGGTATGAAATACTGGATATACTGCATGGCCCCAATTGAGATCTAAGGTAGGAAGAATAATGGCTCCTAAATCCATATCCCAATCCCTGGAACCTGTGAATATGTTACATTATTATGGCAAAAGGGAATAGCAGATGTAATTAAAGTATGAAACTTGAGAGGGGGAGGTTCAGTCTAATCAATGGATTCTTAAAAGGCTGTAATTGGAGAGATACAACAATGGAAGAAGAAGGAAATATTTAGAAGGATGAAAGGGTCTCAATCCACTGACACTGACTTTGAAGATGAAGATGGCCATAACCAAGGACCATGAGTGGCCTCCAGAAGCTGGAAACAGCTCTCAGTTGACAGCCAGCAAAGAAACAGAACAACAGCTACAGCAGCAAGGGACGGAGTTTATCCAACAACTTGAATAAGCAAAAATTCAGATTCTTCACTTAACCCTCTAGAAAGGAACACAGGCCTGTGGACACCTTGATTCTAGGCCTTTGAGAACCATGTTGGACTTTTGACCTACAGAACTGTAAGGTAATATATTGGTAGTGTTTTGAGCTTCTAACTTGGTTACAGAAATAGAATTAATAGTAAACTAATATAAGATCTATGCCTTTTTCCTAAAAGATTCAAACATATTGATTTACAAATTATGTAACATTCTAAAATAAATTTAACTTCTTAAAGTCAGCATTTTAAAACTAATTAGGGCATGAAGCAATGTCTTATTTACATTTCCATTATTAAATCATTAGAATCTAAAAGTTGCTAAAAGGCTAAAGAGGATATAATATTATGAAATATTTTCATCTTTTCTATGTATTTAAATACAGATTCAATTAAATAAATTAAATTAATGAACAAATTAACTCTGATATTTTTCCCCAATTTTTTTAAGTCCACAGCCAAGTATTAATATGAAGACTTTTTTTTTTTTTTTTTTTTTTTTGAGATGGAGTCTCGCTCTGTCACCAGGCAGAAATGCAGCTGTGTGATCTGGGCTCACTGCAACCTCTGCCTCCTGGGTTCAAGCAATTCTTCTGCCTCAGCTTCCTCAGTAGCTAGGATTACAGGTGACTACCACCATGCCTGGCTATTTTTTTTTTTTTTTTTTTTTTTTTTTTTTTTTTTTTTTTAGTAGAGATGGAGTTTCACCATGTTGGCCAGGATGGTCTCGATTTCCTAACCTCATGATCCGCCCACTTCGGCCTCCCAAAGTGCTGGGATTATAGGCGTGAGCCACCATTCCTGGCCACTAATAAAGACTCTTAACATGTCACTAGGAATATATAAATTCTAGGTTTAAAATAAGTCATATTTTGCATTTACAGAGGCAAGCACTTACTAAGAAGCAAAATATTTTTAGTGAGGCAGGAGAATTGCCCGAACCCAGGAGGCGGAGGTTGCAGTGAGCGGAGATTGCACCATTGCACTCCAGCCTGGGTAACAAGAGCGAAACTCCGTCTCAAAAAAAAAAAAAAAAAAAAAGCAGAAGCAGCAAGATATTCTATGTTGCGGTTATTATTTACTTATTCAATGTCTCTGAATTAATATGAATTAGTTTTCAGACAGTAAAAGCCATGTCTGTTTTCTGTCTTCATATTTTTATCAACACTACCTAGCAAAACTTCCTGGCCTCAGCAAGCAAGCTTTTGTTAAATAAACGAATGAAAAATAAATATTTACCTCTAAAGTGTAAGAAACTGCAAATAAAGCTTCCCTGGAACCTTAGCTCACTAGCTCATGGAAAAACAAACATATCTACAGGTTAAACATTAAAATCTAGAATTGAATTTTAAGTGTTATATGTTTCCCCACATTCTTGAGATTTACTAAACATGTTTCAAGTTTCTTGATACCTTTATTATTTTCATTCGATACTGTGTGATGTTCACATGACCTACATAAGGCTCTATGAACCAGAACCTATTGTCTGAAAATGCCCTTTATGTCAAGTCTTTGTGTGTATTCCCCCCCTCCCCTCAAAAATTAAGTGAAGCACAGTACATCTGCAGGCTACCTGAGAGGTACAGCGTGGTTGCTTTTCTTCACAATGGCTAAATAAAGGGTGTACTCTTCTTCAACGAGATTTTCTTACTCTCTAGAACTGCAGTATCTATTAGAAATACAATGGAAACCACATATATAATTTAAATTTTTCCAAAACATTCTCATTTTGACATGTAATCAGTATAAAATTAATGAAATATTTTACACTCTTTTTCTTTTCAGACCATGCTTTAGAAATCCGGTGCATGTTCTACAGTTAGAGCAGAACTCAGTCCAGACTCGCCACTTTTCAGGTGGCCAGTGACTACTGTATTGGACAGCTGCAGCTCTAGAAAATCCACTCCCAAACCCGTGAGCTACACACCCCATCAACTTACAGCTTCTACTCTTATCTCGTTTGTACCATTGTTGCACAATTTGGATAGCATTAGAGTTCATTAATAAATTTTCCTTTATCTGGCCGTAATATTTTATAGGATGAGTTTAGCAAGCCTGCTCCACCGGTAGTTTATGAAATAAAAATACAAGCAAAAAAAAAAAAAAAAAAAAAACTTTTCTAATAACACCGTTTCTACAGGATAAGCTCTCCCTCGAATGTCTAAGAGAGCTTTCCTAGAAGTTGAGTGCTCCTTGGAGGGACGGGGGGTCGACACTGGGGGCAAGAACTAAGAAGGTCTTAAACCCTCCTCTGTGCTGGAATCCCGGAGAGCCTGCGTCCATCCCAACAGAACTCTCCAGGGAGACGCTGCCAACCGTACCTCAGAACGAGAAGGCAGCGGCGATCGTCAGCGCCGGCTACACGTCACTGCCTGCTGAGCACTCCTCCCTCAGACCCCGCTTCAGGAACTCTGCCTCCACTCCCCAGGGGTCGGAGACCCGGCTGCTCGCGTTCCTAAGTGTGACTGGGGGGATCTGACGGCCTCTGGGGGCGGGAAACCTGAGGCCAGGCGCGGGCTGCCCGGAAGGCGAGCGCGCGTCCGGTCTGCTCTACGGGGTCTCCAGGGAGCGCTTGGCCGGGCAGATAACTGACGGGCGAGCCACCTGCCTTCCTGAGCCCGCAGAGATCAACAGGCTGCCCTTCCTGTGCACACGGGCCCTGAGGACCGGCAGGTCTCCGAGAGCCGCGCAACTGCCGCAGGCCCGACGCGGCCACCTGTCGAGGGCTCTCTCCCAAGCAGGCCATCCCTCGGCCGGTCCTCCTCCTACAGCGAATAAGGCACCCCAGAAGTGCGGAGGCTCCTGGCCACCACCCGGCGGCGCTTGTCGGAGGGTGGTGGCGGCGGCCGCAGCCCGAAAAAACCCAGCCCTCACAAGCCCCGGCTTCCCCTAGGCCCCTTGACACTTGCAGCCTCTTCACTTGCGGCCCCTGACCCGGGCCTGACCGGTTCGTGACTCTCCTGCCAATCAGAGACAGAGTTCCTCCTGGCAACCGACCAATCATCGCGCGCGGGTGTCCGCCTCGGCTCCTCGGCCCTTCGGCTCCTCGGTTCGTCTGCGTTCGGGATTGTTTGGCCGTCTCCGGCCTTCCGCAGCGCTGAAGCGCAGTTCTAGTTGGTGTAACTTTTTGTGTTTTTTTTTCAGCCACTTCCGGCTCCTGTGTCGCTCCGGAAGCCCGCGAGTTCCGGAAGCCCTGTTAATCCGGATTCGGCTAGGAAAAGGCCAGCTTTCCAGAGAAATGTTTCAGAGAAAGTTACGTGGAGCGTGGGCGTTTCGCAGACTCTTAAGGTCAGTGTCTGCCCTGGAGAGCCGCAGTGCAAACCCGAGGTCTTGTTTTCAGCTGGGCGGTCGTGGGGTTTCATGACCTCGTAATTGTCGCCCTTTGCTTTTTTTCCCTGTTTATTGGCTTCCTGTCTTCTTGGAAAAGGTAAATCAAAGCCTCTGAATTTAGGAAAAGGCAGTGAAGCAAACCTAAACTCCTGAAGATGTTTTTAGGATCGTGCCATTAAAAATAAACACATAGCTGCAGTTGAGTTCCTTTGCATTCCACGTAGTGACTTAAGAGACGAACTTTGAAATATTTTTCTCCCACTTGGCGGTCGTGAAGATATTTACTTCTTAAAAACGGCTTTACAAAGAATTCAGGATCCAAGCATTACTTAATATCTGAAGGTTCATGGAAAGTGTTATATGTGGTACAAAAATTTGAATATGCTTATGTTTCTAACATTGTTGAAAGCGCACGTAAAGGCAGTTTGGTTTTTTTTTAATGAGGGAAAAAATAATGAACAGTTTCTGATAAAATTGCTTGCGATAAATTAGTTATATTTCACACTGACTTTTGATAAGAAATCTGAATGAGAATCATTAACATTTTTTTCTGGGTTCTTAAATTAAAAATCGTTATTTATTTATTGAGGTTCCGTTTTACAGATTTCCCACATTCAGTGAAAGGGCTTTTGACAAAATGAGCAAGCTGTTGAACGTTCAAGTCTAACACATCCTGTTAAAATTCCATGATGCCCCATGGAAATACTTTTTATCTTGAAGTTTTCAGGCAATTACAAGGATACTGGGGCTCTCTCAGCACCGCAGCTTGTAGTCTGAACACCTTCCCCTACAAATGTTACCTTTACTTAATTCTGAACAGAATGAACTTAGGGTGACTGACTTGTTTTTAACTTATTTGATCTCACCTATATTATCAGTTACTTGTTTACAGAAAGATTACAGTTGAGTGATCTTGAGCCAGAGGAGATTTGAAAGAAGTATTTACAAAGTCAAAAAAAAAAAAAAAAAAACTTCATATTTTCTTCTTAAAAAATAAAGAGAGTTGGGTTCTAGTCCTGACTCTGGTTGCCTTTGAAGAACTTTACCTCTTCACCATATTCTCCTCATTTTTTAGAAATTAGTGGTATTACTCAGTCTGTGGTTTTAAAACTGTTCCATAGGAGAACTCCTGTAGAAATTTTCTGGGGCCATGCAAGGAGAGACAAAGCAAGCCCACCCTCAGGTTTATTAAAAAGAGCAGCTGTTTATGTGTTCTCTTGAATAACAGGGTTTTTGTTAAGAATTTTACATTTATATCTTAAACGAGATGATCTGCATTTTCTTCTAGCATTAAAATTTTGTTTTTTAAGGATAGTTACTGATTTGTATTCAGTGTGCATTTGTTTATTACAGTTTTTAAAAATAATATATTCTCAGCTAATTTATCTCTAAAAGCTACAAATATGTTCATATTCTGTTTCAATTTATTTTATAAAAACAAATTTGAAATTTGACTTTTTTTATGATCAGAATCAGAATTTATTATTTTCTCTTTATTATACCTTCTTCTTTTAGCCATAAAAGCTTTGCTTATATTTGTTGCACCTAATGATTTTTGCCCTAAGGAGGATAAGTATTTTTCATTTTACATGTTTGGTAACTGAACATTAAAAATATTAGCAGGCTTGCTCATCATCACATCAGTAGTGAAGTTCTTGGTCCTGACTCCATGTTTTTCTCGCAACATCAAGCAATTGTAAAGTTTCTTTCCCTCTTGCACACCATCCACGTGTTCGGATTCCTATAGCACAAGGAAAATGTGTGAATAAGTACAATCTTTATATCTTGCCAGAAGTTCTCTCTTAAATTACCTCATTTTTTACTCTTTTGATGATCTGAGTTGGACAACCTAGAAGCAAATTGGATGTTCTCTGTCTCTCTTTTCTGTGAAGTGATAGCAGTCTATAAATACTTGGTGTTCCTTTTCCATTCCTTTGGAATGTATAAGAAACCTCAGGAGAAAAGCCCTAAACTGTCCCATTTGCCCTATGTCGATAATCCTCCTCTTTTAAACCTCGCCCTGTGGTTTCTTTACATGGAAGTGGAGGCAAGGAAGGGATGTCTAGCTTCCTCTGCCCTTCCCTGTGTGTGATATTTATCTTCTCCCTAACATATTCCCATCTATACAATAAAAATATCCTATTCTATGTTGCTTCTTACTCTATTTAATATATTTCCTTTTTATTAGCGATCTCCCTTCTTACTGCCTGTCAGTAAGATGAGATAAAATTCCATACAAATTATATTTGCTTTCTTCTTACTAATAAAACAAAAACCAAGAACTTCAGAGTATATTTTGATTATGCCTGACTACTGTCTTTCTTTTTTGTTTTTTTTGAGACTTAGTCTCCCTCTGTTGCCCAGGCTAGAGTGCAGTACCACAGTCTCAGCTCACTGCAGCTTCCGCCTCCCAAATTCAAGCAATTCTCCTGCTTCAGCCTCCCAAGTAGCTGGGATTACAGGTACCTGCCACCACACCCAGCTAATTTTTCTATTTCTAGTAGAGTTAGGGTTTCACCATGTTGGCCAGGCTGGTCTTGGACTCCTGACCTCAGACAGTCCGCCCACCTCAGCCCACTGTCTTTTAGTGTTAGATGAATGAGTTGGCATTGCTAACACTTGCATGTATGTTTTCATAATAGTTGTAATGTTCACACCTTGGGTTTTTCACTCATATATTCCCTTTGTTCAGATTTGACAGTCCCTTTGAATGGTCCTTTGACCACATGTATAGAGGCAGCAAGAGGGAATATAGATAAGATATATCCAAAGCAATAAGGACAACTGTACCACATTCCTTTAATTTCTTTCCCCATCTGTAGTCATGACAGCTTCACTGGCAGTCTGGTCTTTTGAATGATCTTGAGGGGGAAAAAGATTTCCTTTGAGTTCTGTGGGATTAAATTTGATCCAAGCTTAGCAAATATCCATTCTATTAAGTGTATTTTGTGTATTCTACAGTTTTCCTAGTGTTTACTATAAATTTACTAATTGCTAGCTTGACTTTAGATGGGTTGTTAATCTCCTCAAGCCTTAATTTTTGTCTTTTTAAAATGGAGGTGATAATACTGTATTTACTGTGTTGTGAGGATTAAATGAGATAAAGAATGTAAATAAAATTTATAGTGCCTTGCACATAATATATATCACATGGTAGTTCCTCCTATTCCATTTATAATGGCTCTTTGTTCCTTTAGGATATTTCTGCATTCTCTTATACCATAAAATGTTCAATTAAATGTGTGTTTCAATGATTTTCAAGTCATTTAGAATTCTTAAGAAATTAGATTCTAAAGCCCATTTTAAAATTTATAGAATATTTAAAGATCTAGCTGCTCATACATTTCATGTGTGTCTTGCTTGCTCATCCTTGCACTAGTATTTTTCCCATAGTTTATGCCTATACTCTTAATACTTGACCTCTTTAAGATAGTCGCATCTGTGTGACCTGTGGTAGCATCCTAAAGTGTTCATGTTTAACTTTTAGGCCCATCACCACGTTGTCAGTATAGGAAACTGTTGTAGAGCTGGTTCTGCCACTTCTGGTCCTGGGATTTTACCCAAGTTAGCTAATCTCCGTGCCTCAATTTTCTTGTTTTAGAACAGAAATAACAGAACCTCTTTATTAGTATTGTAAAGATTAAATGATTTAATATTTAAATTTGTATCTGGTAATTAGCTATAGGAGTCACTTGTTACCATTCAGTAACTGGTAAGTGATCTGTGTTTTCTTTGGTTGAAAATTAACAAGTTCCTTGGGATTATCTTCCTTAGTGTTTCACTCTAACTCTCCATGAATACTGTCTCTGTCTCCCTTGTCCTGCTCTGATTTCTCTACTTTCCTTATGTTCTATATTATTCTTTTGCAGTTGGAAATATCTGTTCTTTTATTCTTTTTTTCTCCTTTCCTTTCCAAGATTTCCTAAAACAGTTTCTATAAAGATTCTAGATAGGTAGGTAAACTTCTTACAGTTGCTTTTTTTTTTTTTTTTTTAAACCAATGAAGAGTATAGTGTAGTAAAATGACTTTTCTAGAGTCACACAATCTGTTAGTGAACTTGGGCTAGAATACAGAGCTAATCAGAGGCAGTTTAACTCTGCTTTCTCCATTATTCGCTCCAACATCTGTTTTTTATTTTCACAATAAGCATTCTCTTAGACTCAGAAGTATCAGGTTTCTGAAAGAAAAAAAATGTAAGTGCCATGCTATTATCTTAAAAATATAAAGGCAGGCCCAAATATTGGAAATTCTTTTCTAAGGTTTTAAAAAAGTATTTTATGCTAGTTTTAGATACTCGAATAAATATATTGTAGGTGGGATAAGTAAAGCACTCACTCAGTTGATTGTATAAGGCTAACTATAGTCTTGCGTTCTATTGAGTTCCCTCTTCTCTCCAAATGGGGGAAAAAAAAAGTTTTTTTCCCTCTTCTAGGGCAAGTTACTTACCATTATCCATATTTTTGAGAAATATGTGTGACTTTGAAGTTTGTCTTTCAGATACATTTTAGAAATGTGTTGTCATATACCCACTACCACTTCAAAAAGAAAAATTCTATTTAGATTTTGATGAGGCAGTCTTCATTGAAGTTAAAAGTAATTTAGAGGTCTATTGGATATAATACATTTTTAAAATTTCACATATTTTTGCCATACCCAAATGAGCACAACTGTGATTTATAACATCAGATGTGTATAAACTATTAAAACTTAGTTTATGTGTGATGAAATAGAGGAACAAGAAAGTAGTGACAAGGCTTAGCAAGTCTGTATCAGAAATGGGATTTGAACTTATAGTTGTTAGGCCTGTTCACAGTGCCAGAGGTCACAGTGTTCTAATGGGTTTCAGCCATATCCTTTTTTCTTTTGCCCATGTTTGAAATGTGTTCTGGGAATCGGTGTCCTGTTAAATCCCTCTTTGATGCATGTCCCATTTATTAGTATTGATTCCAATACAATGGACAGTAAATCTGACTACACAAAGGAAATAAAATAGTAAGCTATAGGTTCAAAATTTAAGATGTCTAGTCATAGAATTTTATTCATATAACCTCATAATATGAAATGCTAGTTTAACATTTTGAAAAAGAGAAAACAATGAACATGAGCTCATCCACTTTGATTGCTAGAACATTTAAGATAGTGTAGCAGTAACATTTTCATTCTAAAACTTAGTTCATTGTTGTGGATATGGAAAAGAAGAGCCTAGCAGGGGGTGCATGAGTGGGTATGACACCATAGAGATTACTTGAGAATCATGTTTCTGCTGACATAGTTTACAGGACTGTAAATTTAAATGCAGAATTTTTATAGGCAGTATGCATTGACAAATATGCCTAATGGTAATACATCTAATACTGAGAGTCTTGGAACAGGTCAATAATAATGTGTATATTGATAGCAGCGATGTAGGAGATGTTACTTGGTATTATAGCTAAAATCCATGTTATCCCTTTAATCATAATTACATTAATATTGACAGGCCCTTGACAATACCCACATTATTATTGATAGATTTCTGTCAATAACATGTTTTTAAAGAAAATATATTCATTCATGATTTGTACTATACTCAATAAAACTATAAAATACATCCTGAAAAATTTCTTCTTCCTCAATGAGATACAGTCATTTGTGTAGGTTTTGGAATATGATATAGATTGCAAAGTTTTTATTGTGGGTTATGAAAAACAGAAGGAAAGCATAGTTATTTAAGGGATAAGGTTATATATTGCTGCTCTTAGTAAATGAATTTTTAGTTGTTTTTTTCTGTGAAAGAAAAGCAGTGTGACATGTTTAGTGATAAAATGTCAGCAGGAGTCCTTTTAGTAGTTTTTAGTACTAGATCATTTTGTCTTAAACATATTTATGTGACAAGTTAATCACACTAACCCTGGTAGATGCTGTACTTTTTATCTGGTCTTGATTTTGCCTTAAGCATCTTTTTCACATATCCTTAACACAGTAGAATACTTCACCGAACACTAAGATTGTTTACTGCCTATTATAATTTATTTACATATTTTTATATATCTCTTTGCATAGCCAATAAATGTAGCTCTTCCCTCCCCTGGGTTAGCATTTTGGAATCTTAACGATAGTATAGCTTGAGAGTTGAAGGATTGGGTGGCTGGTTAGGATTGTGTATGAAAAGGAAGAATAGGAAAAAGTATTGCTTGTTTTGGCATTTTGGAAAAATCAGTTTATTAAATTTAATACTGGTTATTTCAATTCAGAGCAATTCCAACTTTTTAATAAAAGGACTTAGCTTGTAATTTTTTAAAAATATTCCAGTTTGTAAAACTGAATACTGTTCTAAAATAACCAATCATATAGAAATTGTTACAGTTTACTAAAATTCTTGAAAGTAAAGTCAAAATAGACTTCCCAATGGTTGGGCATGGGTATTGGCAATCCATGTAACAGAAGTCAGGAAAGTACTAGTTTACTCAAAGCATTGGGAATTTTTGACCCAAAAATGTGAAAGGATACTATAATTTTCCTCTTGATTTCCATGGTTCTTAAGTAAGTTAAATTACTTTGACTTTTCCAGTAAGTTGTTAGCATCATAGGCCCCTGAATTGTTGCAGGAATCCTATAAATCTGGTCTCCCAGAATGGCAGCTTTTCTTTTCTTCAGTTTTATTAAACTCTGCTATTAGATTAATCTTTTGAAATTTATATCCCATTATGTCTCTTCTCTTCAATGATTATTCATGCCTACAGAATCAATACAATTTCCTTACACAGGTTCTTTGTCCAGTGTGGCTAGGTTGACACTTCAGCCAGTCTCTCCTGCCACCCTGCTCTGGCCATAGCAGGTGACTTGTCTGTTTGCTTCCAGATAACGGATGCTGCCACTTTGACGTGGGTTAAATAACCAAGGATGCAGCTCATACTGCAACCCATCTCTGTATGTCCCAGCTAGGCTATGGCCAGGAGCTTGCACATTTCTAGGCTTTCACACAACCTGTTCCCTTGCCTCACATACCATTTTCCTCTTTTCTACCTGGGAAGTTTTGTGATCCTTTATAATTTTTTTATGTTTTAGGATTCATTCTCCATTTCAGAGATCAATGACCAGTCCTGATTACAGTAACATCCTATTTGTTTTTAAAAATACTTGAATAAAAGGAAGTTAGCTGACAGTTAAATATTTAGATTGAATCTCTGGTACCTAGGAGAATACCTTTTATTTGGTAGGTGTTCAGTCTATATTGGTTACATTGAGTAACCATTTGTCAGAGAATTAGAATTCACTAAAACACAAACTGCTTACACTATATTGGGAATAATTTTATGTGATTTAAAGTCATTTATGGCATTTCTGCTTCATACCTATTATAACAAATCTTATTGTACTGCTGTAGAGGGAAGAAGATTCCATAATTGGGCTAATTGAACTTCTGGTTATTTTGATTTCATCATTTTCCTCTACTCCTTGGCTGCCCTTCTCTAAAGACAGTATTCTAGAGTGGCTGTACCTGCCAGAAAGGAAGGGGTGGGGTGGGAGTACAGATGAGGAAGAACTGAATGTAATATGCTGGGGATGAACACAAGTTTGGGTGCTTGTCTTTGACTGCCTGCACCATGTTCTGTGCAGCAAAGCACCCTAGGGTCAAATTTTAAAAGTGTGCACTCAAAAGGTTTCTTTACATCAAGATAACAGGCACAACTATGTTGATAGGGGCTAAATAATCATGGGAGCAGGTCATGTGGGAGCCCATCTCTTTTCTCAATCCCCACTGTGTCATATCCTTTCAGACTAGGTGCAAGTTAAGGGGGTAACTCCTGCCTGGCCCCTCCCACATGTACACATAAGGGTGACAACATGTTTGTGGTTTAACTGCCACAATTTCTGTTGATGTCGTCAGTATTTCCTGGAAAAAAAAAAATTGATACAGGTTGATTGAGGCATTACTATGAGTAATAGTGAAGGTTTCAGTCTTTTGAAATGACATTTGCCAAAATTAGTTTGGGGCCTTTTATTTTTCATGGCCATCCCTAGCCAAAGCAACAATAATGTAATAAATAATACTGCTTTGTGGCTTCCAAACCACGTTCATAACATTATCTGGTTTAATCTCAACAACTTTGTGAGGTAGCGTTATTTCCAACTTTTAGGAGAAGAATCTGAGGCTAATGAATTTTTTTAAGATCACATAGCAAGTAAGTGACAGAACTAGAACTTGAGCTCAGGCCTGTTTGATTTTAAATCTGCTTTTTCCACTGTATCGCAGATGCCTAAAGAAGAATGTAGAGCATGGGAGAAGTATTCCACTTTAATGAACTATGATGTGTAATAGACAGTGTCTGTTCTATGTTTACAATTAAAAGAAGTCACAAAAATGACTAAAATGTTGGAAAATAAAACCTAAAACAAAAAAAATAGAGAAATTATTCATCTGGAGGAGCAAAGGCTGAAGAACAGTTTAATAATAGTCTTTTGGTCTGTTAAAGAGTCTTACGTAGGGAGGAGAGCAAGCCCAGCTGTTCCTAATCTACACTGAGGCCAGGCCTGGGGAGAAGAAGAAGAAAAAAATGTTAAACTATAACAGAAGGGATAAGAAAGAATTTTTTGATAATAAGTATTGTTAAATATTGTATTGGTTTAAGACTGTTTTAGGTCTCCTTTTCTGGCAGTCATTAAAAATTATTATTTTTACTGAATGTTTTTAAGTGTGATTCCTCCAAAAACAAAAGATTTGAAATAGATGATTCTTCTGAGAAACCACTCCCTTTGACCATTTTCTCACTAAATATCACTAAGGAACCTGAGGAGGAGATGCAGTTATGCATTGCTTATCAAGGGGGTACATTCTGAGAAGTGCGTAGTTTCATGATTTCATCATTGTGCAAACATCATAGAGTATACTTACGCAAACCTACTTGGTATAGCCTACTTTACACCTCCTTATATTTTACGGTGCTTTCTGGTTTGAAGATACTGCTTTTACAAATTAAAGGTTTGTAGCAAACCTGAGTCAAGTCTGTCTGCATAATTTTTTTTCAACAGCATGTACTAAACTTTGTGTCTATGTGTAACATTTAAGCAATTCTAATTCTTGCAATATTTCAGTTTTTTAATTATATTCTTAATGGTGTCCTGTGATCAATGATCTTTGATATTACTATTGTAATTGTTCTGGGGATCACAAACTATACCATATAAGATGGTGAACTTAATAAATATTCTGGAGCACCAAGAATTGTATCCATATAAGATGGTGAATTTAATAAATATTCTGTGTTCTGCCTGTTCTGCCGACTTACCTATTCCCTGAGACACAATGTTAAAATTAGACTGATTAAAATAATCCTACAGTGGCCTCTAAGTGTTCAAGTGAAAGGAAGGGTTGTACATCTCTGACTTCAAATCAAAATCTAGAAATGATAAAGCTTAGTGAGGAAGCCATGTCAGAAGCCAAGATAGGCCAAAAGCTAGACCTCTTGTACCAAACAGCCAAGTTGTGAATGCAAAGGAAAAGTTCTTGAAGGGAATTGGAGGTGCTACTCCAGGGAACATATGAATTAAAGAAAGTAGCCTTACTGCTGATAGGGAAAAAGTTTTAGTGGTCTGGGTAGACGATCAAACCAGCCACAAAATTACCTTAAGCCATAGCCTAATCCAGAGCAAGTTCCTAACTCTCTTAAGTTCTTTATGACAGAGAGGTGAGGAAGCTGCAGAGGAAAAGGTGGAAGCTAGCAGAGATTGGTTCATGAGATTTAAGGCAATAACCAACTTTTATAATATAAACATGCAAGATAAAGCAGCAAATGCTAAGATAGGAGCTGCAGCAACTTATCTAGAAGCTCTAGCTAAATAATTTATGAAGGTGGCTATACTAGACAATATATTTTCAAGGTACACAAAAGCCTTATATTGGAAGAAAATACCACATATCACTTTGATAGCGAGATATAAGCCAATATGTGGCTACAAAAGACAGGCTGACTTTCCTATTGGGGGCTAATGTAGCTAGTGACTTTAAATTGAAGGCAATGCTTATTTCCATTCTAAAAATTTGAAAACCCTTAAGTATTACACTATACCTACTCTGCCTGTGCTTTATAAATGAAAAAGAAAAACAAAGCCTAGATGACAGCACATCTGTTTACAGCATGGTTTACTCAATAGGCACACAGTGGAGACCTGCTAAAAAAATATATTTCAAAATGCTACTGCTCATGTATGTGCACCTTAGTCACCCAAGAGCTCTGATGAAGATATACAAGGAAATTAATGTTCTCATACCTGCTATCACAGCATCCATTCTGCAGCCTATGGATCAAGGAGTAATTTTGACTTTTTCATCTTATTTTTTAAGAACTACATTTCATAAGGCTATAGCTGCCAATAGCAGTTTCTCTCATGGACCTGGGCAAAGTAAATCGAAAACCTTCTGGAAAGGATTCACCTTTCTGTGTATCATTAAGAACATGATTCATGAGAAAGGGTCAACATATCAACATGAACAGTAGCTTGTAAGAAGTTGATTCTAACCATTGTTGATGGCTTTGAGGGTTTCAAGACTTGAGTGGAGGAAATAACTACAGAAGTGGTGGAAATAGCAAGATAACTAGATTTAGAGTGGAGCCTGAAGATACAACTGTTGTGCTACAATCGCATAATAGAACTTGAATGGATAAAGAGTTGCTTCCCCCACCTTGTTTTTTGAGATGACGGTCTTGCTCTGTTACTCAGGCTGGTGTACAATAGCACAGTCAGCTCCCTGCAGCCTCTCAGTCTCCTGGGCTCAAGCAACCCTCCTGCCTCGGCCTCCTCTTAGTGGCTAGGACTACAGGTGCATGCTAGCACACCTGGCTATTTTTATTTTTTATAGAGATAGTGTCTCCCTATGTTGCCTGGCAGTCCTCCCTTGGCCTCTCAAAGGGCTGGAATTATAGGCATGAGCCACTGCATCCAGTGAGTTGCTTCTTATGGATAAGCAAAGAAATTGGTTTCTTGAGTTGGATTCTATACCTGAGGAAATGCTGTAAACATTGTTGAAAAGACAGCAAAGGATTTAGAATACCCCATAAACGTAATTGATAAAGCAATGGCAGAGTTTGAGACTGTTGAATCAGTTTTGAAAGAAGTTTTACTATGGGTAAAAGCTATGAGAAAGCTTCACATGCTACAGAGAAATCTTTCATGAAATGAAAAGTCAATCCACGTGGCAAATTTTGTTGTTGTCTTAAGATATTGCCACAACCACCCCAGTCTTAAGCAGTCATCACCTTGATCAGTCAGCAGGCATCAGTATCAAGACAAGACCCTCCACTATCAAAAAGATTTTAACTCACTGAAGGCTCAGATGGTTGTTAGCATTTTTTAGCAATCAAGTGATTTTTAATTAAGATATCTACATTGTTGGCCGGGCGCGGTGGCTTGTGCCTGTAGTCTCAGCACTTTGGGAGGCCAAGGCAGGAGGATCATGAGATCAAGAGATCAAGACCATCCTGGCCAACATGGTTAAACACCATCTCTACTAAAAATACAAAAATTAGCTGGGCGTAGTGGCATGTGCCTGTAGTCCCAGCTTCTCAGGAGGCTGAGGCAAGAGAATTGCTTGAACTAGGGAGGTGGAGGTTGCAGTGAGCCAAGATCAGGCCACTTCACTCCAGCCTGGCAACAGAATGAGACTCTGTCTCAAAAAAAAAAAAAAAAAAAAAGCCAAGATATATACATTGTTTTTAAGACACAATGCTTTTGCACACTTAATAGACTGCAGTATAGTGTAAATGTAAGTTTTATATGCATTGGAAAAACAAAAAGTGATGCAACTTACTTTATTATGATATTTGCTTTGTCGCAGTGCTCTGTAACCTAACCTGCAGTGTGCCTGAGGTATGTCTGTTTTCTTACGTGATTCTGATGAACTCCCAAGTTTGAAAATCATTAGACTAGAGGAGCAGAGACCACAGAACTGTAATGTTGAAGACCAGTTTAGAAGGATTAAAAGCCCAGATATATATGTATCTTCATCATAAATATATATCTGTTAGCAGTTAAAAACTCTAATAAGATTATGTTGTTACAAAGAAAGTTGAATGTGTTACAAATAGACAAGATCTATCTTGTTTTAAATTACTGCCTTCTTGATTTTAGCACTTATGTAGATCAAGTAGATTTGAAATAGATTAGTTTTACCAGAGGGGCATCAGACTTCTAAAATTCTACCCAGATTTTCTCTCTCAACTGAACTTTTCCACTTAGATGTCTCATAGAAGCCCCAGATCTTTAAAATTGCATGTATTTATTATCTTTCTGTTCAAACCTGTATTGCCTCGTGTATTTCTTGTTTCAGGGACTTGGATCACTATCATTCAGTTACTTAAGTCAGTTTTTCTTGGCTTGTTTCTCTCTAGATAGTGTCAGTTCTACCACCTTACTGCTTTCAAAGATACCCTTTTCTCTCTGTCCCCATTGATAGTTTTCTATTTTAGGTCATTATTAGTTTCTCACTAGATCATTCTAACAACCTGTTAACTAGTCTCCATGTTTCCAGTCTTTTTCTCAGCCTCTAATGTATTCTTCCTTAGGGTGGCCAGAAAATGTAACTCTTACTACTTGTTTGCGTACCACTCTTTATAAAATAAAGCCTCCTCAGTTTGGCTTCTAGGGCTTGTAGGACCTGTCTCCTGCTTTCTTTCCATCCTTATCTGTACACATCTAGTCTTGTACCTACTCTTCCCACCATTGGCAATAACATTCTTACCCTCCTTTACCAGGCTGATGTGCTAATCCTTCAGGTGGCTGCTTAGGTAGTCTCTCATAGGAAGCCTTCTCTGACCTTCTCGTGTATAGTTGTAACCATAGTGCCCTACTTTTCCCTTGCATATCACTGATCGCACCTTATTGTAGTCCTCTGTTCATTTTACATAGCACACCCTTACTTTTCTCTCTCGTTCCACAGTAGACTATAGGCTCCACAAGGGTTGAGACAGTGTCTGTTGTATCATTATATCACTAACTCTCATTAATAGGTATATAACAGATGCACAATAAACATGTTGAAATTAGTGAAGTTATTAATTATCACTATTCTGGATATGGTAATTTGAAATCATTTTAAAGGGTAATGGATGGAAATTTATATTTTCTGTCCTTCACACATCCCAGACTTTGATCCTTTTCATTTATCCATTTATCTAGTGCATGTAGAGTGCCTTCTGTGTACCAGGAACTGTGATAGTTGTTATGATTCAACCGTGATAAGGCTCAAATAAACTTTACAACAGTGCTTATTCTCTAGTGGAGGAAAGAAACAATTTAAAAGTAGTTTATGTACAGTACATAGAGGCCAAGAAAGAGAAAGAATAGAGTGCCAAGGGAACAGCTAGATGGGCAGCAACCCAAATTTGGAGAGTCAGAAGAAAGTTATGTCTGAGCCAGTACTTAAAAACTTAGTATGAGTTTTCAGTTAAAGAATGGAAACAGACTGTTCCACACAAAGGGAACAGTTGGTGACGTCTACTGGTAAACAAGAGAAGGGGGTACTTTTTGACTGGATATGACGCGTAAGGAAGGAAAGCAGGCTGGGAGTGGGTTTGGGGAAGTTTGTGTTTTAGAACAGTGGCAGAGTGGGGAAGGCACTGAAGGAGGCAGAAGGTAAGACAGACCAATTTGATGGAATCCACGAGAGAGGAGAGCAGCCAGTATTCAGGAAAAGGCTTGCAAGGAATAGGGAATGACAGATAAGTTAGGAAAAATTTTAGACCAAGTATCAACAGTCCTTGGTGATAGACTTGATTTGTAAAATGAGGAAAGGCTACTCTCTAACTTTATTATTTTTTGTGTGTAGCTTCTGGCAAGTATGAGGCAAGGATTTCACAGAAGAACTTGCAGCAGAAATTCCCACTGCCATAGCTATAGGCTGTCCAGTCTTGAGGGAGTTGCCGGAACGGGAAAAAGGTGAGATCTCTCCAGAAGATGGTTGGCATTTATGGTGAGAAGCATTCCTGTTACATATGTGGGTTGAGAGAAAAATAGGACCAAACAACCTATTCAGTGGTCATTTTTGTTTCCTGGACTTGAACTTGTTAAACATGTAGTCTTCTGCCACTAAGTCTTCTAGGATGCATGGGTAAATTTAGAACTTCTCTCTTGAAAACATTTTCTGTTGTCAAAGATACTCCCAATTTCAAGAAAGACAAGTTATTTTTACCTTCTAATAATTTGCATGTATCATCTTTTTAGTAAAAATCATAACAGAATAGAATTTGAAAGGAATTTGAAAGTCATTTTGTCTCTAGCCCTTTGTTTTATAAGTGAAGAAACTAAGGCATAGGTCAAGGTCAGAGGAAATGACTTGTCAAAGAATACATGACCAGACCATGGCAGTGAGCTCTGGCAGGATCCATGCCTCCCTCTGTAACTGTTCTTTTTGTTAGCATATTGGCCTTTTAAAGGCCTGGACACGATAATCAAGCCCAGAGTGGTGATAACCCATTTTAATTTTTTTGTGTTTCTTTTCCCCCAGCTTTACTGAAGTATAATTGACCAATAAAAATGGTATATATTCAAAGTGTGCAATGTAGTGATTTCATATCTGTATATATTGTGAAGTGACTGCCACAATCAAGTTTATTACCACATCAATCACCACCCACATTTATTTACCGTCTGTGTGTATGTGTGTCATGAGGACACTTCAGATTTGCTCTTGGCAAATTTCAAAGAAATAATAGAGCATTATTAACTACGCTATTGTGGACATGAGTTCCCCAGAACATAGTCATCTTATAACTGAAAATTTGTACCCTTTGACTAACATTGCCCATTTCCCTCACCCCTGTGGCCCCTACCAACCACCATTTTGCTCTCTGCCTCTGTGAATTTAACTTTTTTAGATTCTACATATAAGTATGATCTCACTTATAAGTATGATCTCACTTATATGTAGAATCTAAAAAAGTTGAACTCATAGAAGCAACTAAATTTAAGCCTGATTTTTTTTTTTTTTTTTTTGGTCATGGGTGGATTTTCCAGTTAATAATATTTAAAATATCTGAACTGGTCTGTATACTGGACTATAGCAGTGACTGGGTGTTTAAATTACATCAGCTTGCACATAATAGGTACTTATAATAATGTATGTATATTGAATCAGTAAGCTGTACCTAGGTAACCATTAATCAGCTTTTTGTAATCTAGTTAAATTTTTTCCCTTTAGCACCAATTTGTTTCCTTAATGTATTTATGAAATTATTGTGGTATATATTTTTATATCACAGTTTTCTTAGAGTACTGCATGATGTATACATTTTTAGTACCTGAATAATGATTTTTCTGCATTCTTGTTGCTTCGTGCTAAGATCTAGTACTATTTATTTTCTGCAGTGGTGTGATAGAATTAATAAACATGTATCATTCATTATTTTTCTATAACTTCTTTTACACATATAAAATGTATTTGAGAAAGATTAAATGGCTTACTGAAAAATAATACCTTTGAAATCAGTAGAAGTGCTGGAAAATAAACTGAGGTCTTGATTTAACCATCTATTGCAATGTTCTAGGTAGTTGTACTTAATACATTTCTATATCTCTTCATTAGTCATATTATTCAGCCTCCTTTCTGTTAACTTCAGGATTTGGATAACTCCCTGCTAGAATATCTGACCAAGGAGTATTGCTTAGAAGTATATTTGTGGAAATAGGTTATAGGTTTTGTTTTGTTCTGTTGTTTGTTATCATTTCTTTGATGAAGAGGGCCAAGAAAAAAAGAAAAAGAAATTAAGAAGAAAAAAAGGCAGGGGAAGAAAAGAAAGGCTCTGAGAGACAAGACAGAAAGAAGTTTCAGGTAAGAAGTGATGATTCCCTGTACTATTTTAGACTCCTGAAAGGCTCATCTCCTATCTGTCCTGTGTAATTTGTGTATTACAGTTTCCAGGCATAAATTAAGGAGGTCGTACAAGATTTTAACTCTTTGCTGATGTTCTTGAATTGTATTTTTTCCTAGAGACCTTCAGAGAAGACATGACTTCCAAAAAAGAGAATGCGAAGAGTACAAACAGAGTGCTAAGAATAAGCCAGTTGGATGCACTTGAACTAAACAAGGCCCTGGAGCAGCTTGTGTGGTCCCAGTTTACTCAGTGCTTTCATGGATTTAAACCTGGGCTATTAGCTCGCTTTGAACCAGAGGTGAAAGCATGCTTATGGCTTTTCTTGTGGAGATTCACCATCTACTCCAAAAATGCCACAGTGGGACAGTCAGTTTTGAATATTCAGTACAAAAATGACTTTTCCCCTAACCTGAGATATCAGCCACCTAGTAAAAATCAAAAAATTTGGTATGCTGTTTGTACAATTGGTGGGAGATGGTTAGAAGAACGATGCTACGATTTGCTTCGAAACCATCATTTAGCATCATTTGGGAAAGTCAAGCAGTGCGTGAATTTTGTGGTTGGACTTTTGAAATTAGGTGGGCTGATTAATTTTTTGATTTTCCTTCAGAGGGGAAAGTTTGCAACTTTGACAGAACGTCTCCTAGGCATTCATTCTGTGTGTTGCATGCCTCAAAACATACGTGAAGTTGGCTTTGAATACATGAATAGGGAACTTCTCTGGCATGGTTTTGCTGAATTTCTGATTTTTCTCTTACCACTTATCAATGTCCAGAAGTTGAAAGCCAAGCTATCTTCATGGTATATCCCTCTTACTGGTGCACCTAATAGTGACAATATATTAGCCACCAATGGCAAAGAATGTTCTCTGTGTGGAGAGTGGCCCACCTTGCCTCACACCATAGGATGTGAGCATATCTTCTGTTACTTCTGTGCTAAGAGTAGTTTCTTATTTGACATGTACTTTACTTGTCCTAAATGTGGCACAGAAGTACACAGTCTGCAGCCACTGAAATCGGGAATTGAGATGTCAGAAGTAAATGCTCTTTAGAAACTAAAATTGCTTCCTCTGAGAGAAAAAAAATGCACTGTTTAAATTCTTAATATTAGTCATCCTAAGTATACCATTTATGTATCCTTCATAAGGAATGTGCTGCATAGCCACTGTCTTCTGCTCCTTTCCAGGCATGACTAAATTCTAATCACTGGAAACCATGTGATTCTAAATATATTGTATAAATGTTAATGTATTATGTTTTTTTAAATCATTGCATTCAATTTTTAATGTCAAGAATAATGGACAGCTTTTGTTAGGTGACTACTAACAATGCTTCTTCATTTTACCACTTCTTAAAAAGAGGTTGGACTTTAAAAATAAAGATTTTGGAGATTCTGGGATGCATGTGCATTTATTTTTAGAGATGACATAATATGATAATGTGACAACCATAAGACTGTTGTTTTAAACCTTAAGACCTGATGCCTCAGTTGTAATTATGCTTTTCTCTGAAGCCAGTTTTTAAGGAGTCAGTCCTCAACTGTGACTCCTCCACAGTTGGCTTCCTGTATTCAGAAAGTAAAAATTACTTAAGGCAGCTTGGAAGTGAGGCCTGGGAACTACTGGGGGCAACTAGTATATACAACCCTTTTTACAGTTCTCTTTATCTAGCCTTCCATTCACAGCTTTCATTCTCAGTAAATATCGGTAGATTTATGAAACAAAAGAGATCTTTAGCATGGTAATAATACAGCAGTACATATCAAGATAATTCTGTATCCTTCACTCCTTTTCTCTGCATTTTTTCACTTAAAACTAAATTCAGACTCTTAAAATGGTATAGATTTATTAGCTTGACCATTGAATTATGTCATGTCTTAACTATAATGTTTAAAAAAAAAAAAAACAGTTCTTATGTAATAAACATCTTGCTAGTATGGTGGAAATACACTGCCAGTTCATTTTTCTCTTCACCTTTCATTGAAAAAGCACTCAGGTGCCAGAGACTGATGTAGCCATTGGAGGTACAGCAGTAAATTAAGCAGGAAAAAGGAAGTTACCTTCATGGAGTTTACATTCTGTGATTGAATCACTGGAAATTTAATTTAGGTTCAGTTTGGTATAAGATACCCAAGTGGTTTTGTAGTGTGAGTTAAGAGTATTTTACATCTTAAGAGTTTAACTTCTTTTTGCCTCCTGTAATTTTAAAACATTATTGTAGAAAACATCAACAATTCAGGAGAGAATAAAAAATCAAGTTTCCCACAATTTTTTGAGAGAGATCACTATATTTTGCTATATTTGTGGCTTTGTTCCACATACATTTCTTATTTACAAAATTGTTATAATGAATATGTAGTTTTGTTATTTTTGAAAAATAGCATATTATCATATGCATAAATATTCTTCAAAAATATTTTAGGGCCAAGCACAATGGCTCATGCCTGTAATCCCAGCACTACTTAGGGAGGCCGAGCCCAGGAGTTTGAGTTCATTTTTAAAAAATAAAATAAAAATATATAAAAAACTTTTTTTTTTTTTTTTTTTTTAGAAAGGACCTCACCCATTCTCCCAAGTTGGAGTGCAGTGGTGCGATCATCGATAACTGCAGCCTTACCCTCCTAGGACTCTTTCAGTTGCCATACTATAAACCCAATTCAGACTGATTTTGCAAAAAGAAAAGTCATGTATTGACTTAATTAGGTGATGAGTCCAGCTACACACTGCAGGCCCAGCGTGGAGGTAGGTGCTAAGATGGTTCTCTCTGAGACAGGCTTTTTCCTTTGGCTCTCATTTTTATGATGAGGAGTATACATGGCATGAGGGACATGGATCCCACTAGAATTCAAATCCCACTTGTGTCATTCACTTGTGTATAACCTAGGGCAATATTCCATATCTGTTCACATCTGTACATTGTAAGTATTACATGTTTAGTGCTTATAAAGTTCTTGAAACAATGCCTGACACATAGTAAGTAGGGTATGATAGTAGTGCTTTCCCCTGCTGTTGTCAATATTACTCTGAGTCGGTTTCATTCTCACACAGAATGATGGCCGTTAGAAGCTCAAGGCTTACATTCTGCTAGCTTTCTGATCCCGCTGGCATGAGATACTCTTGCCTTATAGTTCCAGCAGAAGTCTAGGAACTCACTGTTACTGGTCTGCCTTGGATTATGTGCACATTCCTGAACCAGCCACTGTAGCTAGGGGATGGAAAATACTGTTCGTTGTTACTTAAATGTAGGTGACACTCCTCACATATACCACATGAATCTAAAGGAGTCCTGGAGGAGGCCGTTTACCACAGGAAACAGGTGCTCTTAGAAGGGTAGATGCTGGCAGGTAGATCTCTACTAGTTAAGAGTCTACATTTGCCTTATTTATTTCAAAAGTCCACATGCAGCCTCATATTACCAGCGATCTAGTTTCATAGGACATTGGTAAGTAACTGGGTGATGGTATAAGATTAGAGATCTGAAAGGATTAAATAAAGTCAACAAAATTTTTTATATCAACCATTTTATTGTTATTTTGATAGAAGAGTAACTTCTAAGTAGTTATCCATGTTGTCAAAATCTTAACATGAAAACAGTACTTCACATATATGCTAGCTGGTAGATTTGTCAATATTAGGGGGTATTATTTTTTTTCCACAAACCCTAATGACAGTAAAATAAAGGTTTTTATTATTTTTCATTGTTATTTAACATCTGTCACCTCTACTAGGTGATAACCCCCATGAGTTCAGTGACTGTGACTGTTTCAGTCATCACTAGATAGCCAGAGCCTTTTAGTTCTAATGTAGCAATAGAAACATTTTATTAGCTGAATGAATAAACCTAATGTCACAGATGGGGTTCTGCAGAAGACCTTCAAAGGGGTTTGAAGTACAAGAGATTTATATGTATAACTCTCAGAGATCCATGCCTGTGAAGGGTAAGAGCAAAGAAGCAGGAATAAGCAGAAGAAATGAGAGTACTCTAATGCAGACCTAGAAAAAGTTGGCAAACCCAGAGGGGACCTCTGAGCTAGTGTCATCTGTCGCAATGTTGTGATTAGGCCAAAGTAAGTAGGCCTTTTGACCTATGCCTTTGTCAAGTCACTGGATGTGGGCGGTTTTGGGAAGGATGTGATCTCAAGCATGGCGGATCGTGCAAGAGCCAACAGCTGTAGGCAGTCCACTGACAACACTCTGTAGCTGGGCACCATGTCCATCCTTGCAGGAGGAGCTGGGTGGCATATCTTAGTATGTACCACATCTAATACTGTCAGTTTATTCCTTTGTGATTTCCTTTTTTTTGTTTTTCTTGTATATAGTACACTTGTCAAAACACTAATGCCAGGTAGTGTTAAATTTATAAACAATAGATTTATGACTGACTTACACACCAAAGTATATCTTGAGGAGCTCTGTCCCACTGTAGATACCAGACCTTCTGGCCAAGTTGCTGTGACAGCCCCAGCGACTCCATTCAGTCTCTGCCTCTGGCACTGCCAGAAAAGTTTTTCTACCTCTGATGCAAGTGTTTCTATTCCCCAGCAGCCTCCAGGTTCAAGGTTCAGGAAAACTTGGTGGGATTTAGCTACATGGTATGTTTCTCTGTTAGCCTGAAGTACCTAACCATCAGTTGCTAATGTTCTTCCTTGGGAAAAGAAAAACATTTACACTTAACATTTTTCTTTTCTCTCCTATGTACTTGCTCTCAAATCAAGTTTGCTGCTTGTGTATTTAAAGTACCCAAGCGACTTCAGTGATCATATCTAAATTAGATATCAATCAGAGCTCACACCAGGCATGACCTACTCCTTTGCTCTCAGCTCCTTTGCTTTCAGTATTTAGTGACTGGACTGGATTTGGGACAAGTTTATTTAACTTGTTTAAGATCCAATTTGTTCACCTATGAAATGGCCATTCAATAATGTCTACCTCTTAGAATTCTAATGGGAATTAAATAACTTAAAGGAATCTCTCAAAAATTATCTGTTGAGCCCCTACAGACATTCCTTTTCTGTACCCAGGAAATGCATTCATGAATAAAACAAAACCCCTGCTCTCATGGAGTTTACATCCTTAGATGGGTGATAAATAATAAACATATATGTAAGTTAATTTCAAATGTTAGTAGCACGCTGAAGAAAGTAAAACAGGCTGAGATTTGGGGAGTGGCGAGTTGCTGTATTGAATCGAATGCTTGTAGCCATCTCTGAGGAGGTGGAATTTAAGAAGAAATCTGAAGGAAATAGGGAGAAGGCCAAGCAGAGAAGCGTGCTACGATAAGGAAATGACAAACACCCAATCTCTGAGATGAGAGTTTATTCTTTGAGGAACAGCAAGCAATCCCAGTAAACCAGAGAAAGAGGTGGGAAATGAGGTAGGCAAGGTGAGGTCATGGAAGCCAAGGGGAAAAGACCTGGATTTATTCCAGGTCTGAGGAGGCCAGAGGAAGATTTTAAGCAGAGATGCGACATAATCAGATTTACATTTTTAAGGATCACTCTGGATAATTTGTGCAGAGGTATGAGTCAAAGCAAAAAAAAGCAGGTCAAAGGCTATTGCTAATAGTCAACATGAGCCGTGGTTGTTATTTCCATTAGGTTTGTAGTACATTAACAGTATCACTGTCTGAAATGGTCTGCAATCTGAAATAAAGCCTGAAGAAACCTAAATGGATTTTCTTAGATTCTATCACCAAAGCTATACTCATGGAACAGTTTTTCAAGTCCCCAGTAAGAGGCTGCTTTATTTTGAATAGAATTCTAATAAACTTTCACCAACAGATGAAAGAGAGGAGGGAAACTGGTAAAAGCAAGCATGTTTTATACCTTAACAAGCAATAATGAACAACTTGGTATCAAAGAAGAAAAACTTAAATAAAAGACTTGAATCTAGTAACATTTAGAGTAGGAACACACAGGCTCTGAGGACTAACTATGAATGGTAATTGTGGTTTTAAAAAAATGACCTTGTGTCATCAAAGAAATCTACCCTATATTCTTTATAATTTGCTTAAGAAGGCAGGGAAATTAGTATTGCTGTGTTTGAGAAGCCTTCAAAATGGGTTGGCACTTAAGGCAAAAATTTGATTTATTTGAAACATTCAATTTTAGCAGAAAACAGTAAGAGTTGTTACTGCTTAAGACAAAATAATTTCAGCAAGAAAACAGTTCTAAACACACTTTTTAGCCAAACCAGTTGGTCATGTTGTATATAGAACCGATGATCCATGGTTCTCTGCAGCTAGTATGTAGTGTACATTTATACTCATCACCACAAATCAGCAAGTATTTTTCTTTTGTAAAAAAGTAATAGCAGCCAGGACATGGTGGCACACACCTGTAATATCAGCACTTTGGGAGGCCAAGGCGGGTGGATCACTTCAGGAGTTGAAGACCAGCCTGGCCAACATGGCAAAACTTCTCTACAAAAAAAAAAACAAAAAAACAAACAAAAAAAAAAAAAACAAAAAAAAAACAGTTTTGGCAACGCATGCCTGTAGTCCCAGCTACTCAGGAGGCTGAGGCAGGAGATTTGCCTAAAAGGGACGTGGAGGTTGCAGTGAGCTGAGATTGTACCACTACTGTCCAAACTGGGCAACAGAGCAAGACTGTCTCAAAAATGAAAAACTCAACTTCCAGGTTTAGGGGGTACCATAAGCAGGTTTGTTACCTGTGTATTCTACGTGATGCTGAAGTTTGGAGTACAGTGGTACTGAGTATAGTCCCAATAGCTTTTTCCAACTCTTACCTTCTTTTTCTATCCCCACCCAGTAGTCCCCAGTGTCTATTATTGCCCTCTTTCTGTCCATGAATACCCATTGTTTAACTCACAAGTGAGAACATGGTATTTGGTTTTCTGTTACTACACTAACTTTCTTAGGATAAAGTCCTCCAGTTGCATCCATGCTGCTGCGAAGAACTTGATTTTGTTCATTTTTACTTCTACATTGTCTTCCATGGTGTATATGTGCCACATTTTCTTTATCCAGTCCACTGTTGCTGGGCACCTAAGTTGATTCCATGTCTCAGCTATTGTGAATAGTCCTGCGATGAACATGGGAGTGCATGTGTCTTTTGGTAGAATGACTTACTTTCTTTTGCATATATACCCAGTAATGAGATTGCTGAGCCAAATGGGAGTTCCGCTTTAAGTTCTTTGAGAAATCTCCAAACTGCTTTCCACGGGGTCTGAACTAATGTGCATTCCCATCAAGAGTGTGTGATAAGCATTCCCATTTCTCCACAGCCTCACTAGCAACTGTTCTTTTTTTGACATTTTAGTAATAGCCATTCAGACTGTTGTGAGATGGTATCTCATTGTGGTTTTGATTTGCATTTCTCTGATTAGTGATATGGAACATTTTTCATATGTTTATTGGCTGCTTGTGTAGTTTCTTTTGAGAAGTATATGTTTATATTATTTGGCCATTTTTAATTTTTTTTTACATGTTGATTTATTTAAGTTCCTTATAAATTCTGGATATTAGACCTTTGTTGGATACATAGTTTACAGATATCTTCTCCCATTCTGTAGTTTGTCTGTGTACTCTGTTAATAGTTTATTTTGCTGTGCAGAAGCTCTTCAGTTTAATTAGGTCCCACTTGTCGATTTTTGTTTTTGTTGCAATTGCGTTTGAGGACTTAGTCATAAATTCTTGCCCAAAGTTGATGTCCAGAATGGTGTTTCCTAGTTTTTCTTGTAGGATTCTTACAGTTTGAGGTATTTTGTTTACATCTTTAATCCATATCGAGTAATTTTTGTATATGGAGAAAGGTAGGGGTTCAGCATCATTTTTCTACGTATGGCTAGAAAGCTTTCTCAGCACCATTTATTGAATAGGATGTCCTTTCCACATTGTTTATTGTTGCCAACTTTGTCAAAGATAAGATGGCTATAGGTGTGTGACTTTATTTCTGAGCTGTCTGTTTTGTTCCATGGGTCTACGTGTCTGTTTCTGTACCAGTACCATGCTCTTTTGGTTACCATCACCTTACAGTATAGTTCAACACTAAGTAATGTGATGCCTTCAGCTTTGTTCATTTTACTCAAAATTGCTTTGGCTATTTGGGTTCTTTTTGGTTGTTATTCCCTATGAATTTTAGAATAGTTTTTTCTAGTTATCTTAAAAAATGACATTAGTGGCTCAATAGGAATAGTATTGAATCTGTAGATTGCTTTGGGCAGTATGGCCATTATAGCAGTATTGATTCTTCTTATCCAGAAGCATGGAATACTTTTTTCATTTATTTGTATCACCTGTGATTTCTTTCAGCCAAGTTTTATAGCTCTTCTTGTAAAGATCTGTCACCTCCTTGGTTAGATGTATTTCTAAGTATTTTATTTTTGCATATATTATAAATGGGATTGCAGACTTGATTTGGCGTTCAGCTTGAATGTTATAGTGTATAGAAATGCTACTAATTTTTGTACATTGATTTTGTATCCTGAAATTTTGCTGAAGTCTATTATCAGTTCTAGGAGCCTTTTGGCAGAGACTTTAGAGTTTTCTAGATGTAGAATTGTATGATCAGAAAAGAGATAATAGTTTCAGCCTTCTTTTTCTATGTAGATGCCTTTTCTCTCTCTTGCCTGATTGCTCTGGCAAGGACTTCCAGTACTATATTGAATAGGAGTGGTGAGAGTAAGGCATCCTTGTCTTATTCCAGTTCTTAGAGGAATGCTTCCAGGTTTTGCCTATTCAGTATGATGTTGACTGTGGGTTTTTCATAATGGCTCTTAATATTTTGAGGCATTTTTCTTTGATGCGTAGTTTCTTGAAGATTTTTATCATGAGAGATGTTGAATTTTACTCAAATCAACTTTATGTCTATTTCTTTCAAAGAGTACGTAAATCAAGACAGAATATGAGAATATGCCCTTTACATTTTCAGGTGGTCTCTTATTTCTCGTCTTTTCCAAAAACAAAAAAGAAATAAAAAATAAAGAAAGCTTATGGTTTTAAATGTTGGGAAAAAATTAAGTAAGCACCATTTTGCGTAATGTCTTTTACCTAGTCTGAATTTATTCTGGAAACTATAACAAGTCAAACAAGGTAGAGCAAAGTGACTCTTGAGGCCAGGAGATCTGTAAATATAGTGTTCTGTAGGTATTTCACTTTCCTTCTTATTAGCATAGAATAGTATATTCTTATTAACAGATTCAACTCATGTTTATGTCGAAACCTCCGAACCCACAAATTGTATATATACTTAGTTAAGTAAAACTGATCTTCAAAGTCAGGTGGATGTGGACATGTTTATTAACTTCAAGAGATCTATCTGAAGGAAATGATAATGTTTATTGCCATACTATTCATAATAAATAAAGATGTGGAACAACATAAATGCTCAACAATAGGCAAATAAATAAAATAGTATAGCAATTTAGTTGACCAAGATAATGTAATATAAATACCACAGGAAAGAATTTCATGCAAAAAATATTTATGAATAATTTTAACTACACGAGAAAGTGCTCATAATGTAATATTAAGATTAAATAAATAGGATACTAAATTAAGTAGAATATGATCTTACCAATGAGATAAATAGGCACATAATATGTCTTACTAACAACAAATACCTCTCATAACCAAATTTTGATTTTCTTCTTTATGCTTTTCTGTGTTTCCCAAATTTTGTACAATGAACATATAATTATTTTTAATGAGACCAAAACAGGTTATTTATTTAAAATCTCATGACCAATTTTATTTCAGTTAATCCAAAGATAAAGAATCTTCACAGCTCATAAACAAGTCTTTTGATTTAGGAGGTAAAAGATTTTAAATTACTATATACCTATTTTTGCATTAAATAAAGCCTGCCTTTATAGCCAATCACAGCTGTAGTAGAAAGTCTGAATTATTTCATATGTCTTAAATTATATATTAAATATCTGACTCCATATAATGTGTGCATATTAGTCACTTAGAGAAGCGTGTTGGCAAAAAGGAATAAAAGTTCCTACTTTTCCAAAATATTTGTACAATATTTCTAAATACAAATATGTAATTTAGTTACTTTAAAAATCTAGAGCTAATACACCAGATCTTAACAATTGACATGAATATTGAATATTGTCAACTGCGTAAGCTTGTAAAGTCACTGTATTTCCACAACTGAGTCTAAGATACAGGGTCTGACCTAGGATTTTGTGTTTCTTCCAGATATCAACACAAAAATGTTGACATTTCTGAGTATTGTTACGGTTTGGCTGCCAATAAGAGACAATGTATTGAATCTCAACTGAGACCTAATCTAAATAGTCACAGTTGGCCAGGTGCAGTGGCTCACGCCTGTAATCCTAGCACTCCAGGAGGCCGAGGTGGGTGGATCACCTAAGGTCCGGAGTCGAACCAGCCTGGATGGACATCATGACGAAACCTGTCTCCCCTAAAAATACAAAAAGTAGCCGGGCATGGTGACATGCCCCTGTAGTCCCAGCTACTTGGGAGGCTGAGGCAGTAGAAGCGCTTGAACTTGGGAGACAGAGGTTGCAGTGAGCGGAGATTGTGCCATTGTACTCCAGCCTGAGCAACAGAGCAAGACTCTGTGTCAAGAAACTATATAAAATAAATAGTCACAATTCTGAATTAGTGGAGCTGACATCTTTACTGTTCCTGAGGTTTTCAGAATGGTTCCTTGGTAAATATATCTCACCATGCACTCAAAAAATACCATCCTCTCCTGACAGCCTCTATTTTAAACCACACCAATTTGTAAGAGTGCCTTTCTAGTCAACAATAATAATACAGTACTACAGTTCTTTTTCACTATTGGACATTATAATTAATTACTTTAAAATTACTTAGTTCTATACTAAATATAAAGGGCAAAAAAAGATTTAAGTGCAAGGACCTTCATCCAATACTGTGAGCATTACTTCTTAGTTTTCCTTCTGAGACCTAGTGGAATATTCCTCAGTTTCAACTTGATGACTCTCAAACAGCAAAATAGCCTTTGAGCTCAGTAAGAACAGAGGCTGTATCTTTCTTCTTTTTGTGGTACTACAGCCAAAACTGACTGGCACAATACAGATACTCTGTAAATATCTGTAGAAATCAAGAGAGTTTGGAGTTTGACCATTAAGCCCTTCACAAAGATTGAGTAGAGTAGCCTATGATAATAGTGTAGGGACAATTCTATATCCATTTCTATAATGTAGAAAGGCCACACCCCAGGTTTGTAGCGTATCTTAGGATTGCCATTTTTAATTTAAAGTGTTCTGTGGCCTTCTTGCTTTGAGAAAAAAAAAAAAAAAAAAAAAAAAAAAACAGTTGGAATTCAGGAGCACAATAAGAATTAATAACTTTGCTTTAAAAATACATGCAGTTTCAGAGCTGTCAATTTTAGCTATGTCTCTTTAAATACGTTTTTCTTCTAGAATCCAACTGGGTAGATGAAGTTTTTTGGTTTTTTGTTTTTGTTTTTGTTTTTGTTTTTTTTAGTTCCATTATAGAAGTAATAGCCCTGTTTTGGTGTTTTGCAAGCAGATAATATTCTGCTGGTGACTGTCCTTGCAATGATGCATTGCTCTGGATTCTAAATTCTATTATTTTACATCTATACCAGCATAAAGTATATTTTTTATAAACAGCAAACTTCACCTCATAAAAATTCATTACATAGGGCATAAACGAGTGCTTTTCCTTCTAGTCATTGGCAGTAAGTGATTCATCAGTTTTCCACAGAAAACCAATTTCATTGCAGATGTTCTGTAATTTCCAGTCCTCCTGAATTGTAGAGCCATATCACACAATCGCAATGCAAAGAACATAAGGACTTTTTTTTTTAAAGGTCTGTGCTTAGTCTCTTTAATAGGATTGAATATCACTTGCTGTCTCATCGGTTTTATTTTTTTTTAATTAAGAAATCATACTCCTTTTCTTTCCTATGTGTGTTGATTCCACACATGGGTGGATAACTGGTAGAAAATTCAAAACCAACAGATTTCTTTGTATTTGAAACAATGACATTCAGTCTTTTTCCTGGAATTAATGCAGAAATATTAAGAGAAACAAACATTTTCCCAAATCTAAATCCTTTTTCTTCAATAATGCTTATTTTCACTCTTTTTTTACCCTAGGGTAAGGAAGGCAGGCAGAGGGCGTAGGGGAAATGCAGGAAGTGTCCATCTGTCAATTAATGGAACTCCTGAGAATTTTCCTCAGTTAAGTTTCCTCCACTGATAACTTGAGTGGTTTTGTCTAGTGTTTCAAGGTTGAGATGTGGAAGATGGGTATTCATATATAAAATATGGAGATGAGAGTGGGAGAAAGCCTGCAGACTCAGTGATAGTCTAAGGCCATATATGATAAGTGAAAATTTCTCAGAAGTACAAAAGATTTGTCTCAGAAGATTAAGCATCTCCTAAAAGGCTTAGTAAATTAAAGTCTAGTTTTTTTTTTGTTGTTGTTGTTTGTTGTTTTTTTTTTTAAGGAACATCATCCTTGGATTGAAAGGTTGAATCAAACGCGTGATATTTAAATTGACTTATAATACCAAGTTATGAGCTATTGCAAAAATGAAGTGATAGATTTTCAAGATAACCAATTTGGTTCTGAAGCTGGTCCTTATTTACTCCTCTGCCTTCCATTGCAGCTCTAGTTACCCACATGTTTCCTTTAATGAGTTAAATAAGTAATGCCCATGGACTTGATCTCCATAGGGCCATTCTTATGCAGAGGTCTCCAAATATGCTTTAGAGGTATAAATATCTGCCCTTAGCTGTGCCATGGTTCCTGGAATTTTATCATCAATTGAAAGTAGTATGTCTATATGGGCAGTGCGTTATCTATAATATAAATTCCATGCAATGTGCTGCCTTCTTTTGTGGATTTCCTACTACCACCAGTAAGAGATTAGACGCAGCTGGAGATGGGGAAAGGTGGCTCCTATACATACATCTATAAACTTTAGAACCACCAATCAAACTCTATTATATTTCCTCATCTCCCAGCCACTAATTATTTGTTACACATTACCTGTCTATACTATCTTCTAAATTGAAGTTCCTTTTATTATTATTATTATTATTATTATTATTATTATTATTATTATTTTAGATGTAGGAGGGTCTTGCTATGTTGCACAGGCTGCTCTTGAGCTTCTGGCCTCAATCAATCCACCTTGGCTTCTCCAAGTGCTGGGACTGTAAGTGTGAGCCACTGCATCCAGCCTTTAAGTTCATTTTAAACTCGCTTCTCCTTTATGCAACTAAATCTTAAGGTCACATGAATGATTAAGCCTAGCCTCATTTAGCCAAATAAGTATCAAACACTTTTTTCAACATGTTTTTTCAGTATGTTGGTTGTTAAGAATCCAAAGAGAAATAAGAGATTAGAGACTACCAAAGGAGAAGGCAATGGAAGTAAATGGTCAAAGTGCTTGGAGAGCACTGATAAATGAGTGATTTATTTTGTCAGAGACCTGTGGAGGCCTTCCAGGGACAATGGCATTTTGGTTTAGTCTTGAGGTGTGTAGGTTATGTTCAGGTAAAGAAATTTAAAAAGGACATCAAAATGAGATATACATACATGTATACACACATATCACACACATATACATATGTATTGATGGATATCTGTATGTGTATACACAGAACCAACAGATTTCCTCATATCTGAAAACAACACGCAAGAACATCTTAAGAATATGTAAGTTCTTGAGATTTAACACATGAGCCCCTAACATCCAAGTTTACATGAGCAGTCATTGGTCATTCATTCCACAGATAATCATCAAGGACTCACAATGTGCCAGACACTGTACTAGGTAAGCACCAAGGATGCAAAGACAGTAAATACATATTTTTTGCCCTTAAGAAATTCATGGTTTTCCTGAAAACCAGTCAATCACTATGGAAAACAGGGTCCAGTGAGAACAGGAATTTATGCAAGAACAAGGTGAAGATGGAGTCGTAACATAAGACATATTTTGGGAAAGAAAGCACAGGTTGGTATTCCCAAATTGCAATGTTTTCAGGGCCACTAGGGAAGGCTAGGAATGCCTTGGAAGACAAAGGGAAACAAAACTAGCAAAAAGGCTGTTGAAAGAGGATGGACCAAATAGAAAACAAATTTTGACCAAAATTAAACAAAAATTCATCCTTCTACCAGGTGACTGGTACTCTTTTAGAACTTTTAATTCTATGAGATGTGTTATAAGCCCCTCTTTCCAAAAGAGGTAACTAGTCATTTTCCCAAGGTTACACAGCATGGGTAAGAACTAAGGTCTTTCTGATGCAAAATCTACCCTCTTTCTACAACACCCAATCACCCTTCAATTTTATCTCACAATTGCTACCAGAGGATCCTTGCTTAACTGGCTTCTCCATACCCTCTGCAATAGACTGATCTCAACAAAAATCAGAAATGTGTCAGAAGAAAGAAGAAAAAAGTTCACTCAGATGGAACTACCACTTAACGTAGGGACGATATGAGAATAGAAACCAACTAGAATGTCCTGAGTAGATATAATTGAGAAACAGGAGAGATACAATATATTCTTGAGATACTTGGATACTGGAGCAGAAAAGCCCATGTTAAGACTTTCTTGGACTCAAGAAAGGGAGGGCAATGGTTCAGAAAAGGAAGAGTTGGGGGAGTTATTATTTTCTCAAAACTCAATATTGTGCCTGGTCTATAGTGGTACTCAGTAATTACTAGTTGAATGACTAAAAGAATAAATGTTAAGGGAAAGAGAAGCACTGAAGATGCTCATTTTAACCTACATATTGGCAAAGCTATTTTCCGGTCATGATGTTTTTAATAAAAATACTAAGTATTGTTGGGAATACAGAGAAGTTAGAATCTTCTTAAACTACTGTACCAGTGTAAATTGTTTTGGAGAGCAGATTGTTTATATGCATCAGCAGCTTTAGAAGATGTCTCCTTTTTCCTAAGAAAGTATAGTTCTATAATTTAATACTGCTAGTAGAGGGACTTATTTACCAGGATATGCATCTCTATTTACTGTGGCAAAAATTGCCAACAACCAAAAATCTCCCAAAGGAGATACATTAAATAAACCATGCTGTAAAAGAATGTTTAATAACATTGTACTATTTTCTTATCTATTATTCAGTAAAAAGTAAAAATTGGTTATAAACAGAATGTGCAATATCCCATTTTCCTAAATATAGAATATGTATATTTTTATTTTTATATTTATATTATAAACAACTAGATAAATTTGTAGTAAAAATGTTGGCAATAGCCATCTATGGAGAATTAGGTAATTTTTATTTCCTTTTATGTGATTGTATGTATTCTCCAAATTTTCTTTTTATTTCTTTTTAAAATTTTCAATTTATTGAAAATAAATTACAATAAATACAAATAAATAAATATGTAATTATTTTTAAAAAGGAAAAGAACAGGATCAGGCTGGTGGCTCAGGACTATAATCCCAGCATTTGGAGAGACCAAGGTAATAGGATTGCTTGAGGAGTCCACGCCTGCCTGCACAACATAGTGAGACCCTGTCTCTACGAAAAATTAAAATAATTGGCTGAGCATAGTGGTGCATGCTTATAGTCCAAGCTACTCAGGAGGCTGAGGCGAGATCATCACTTAAGCCTGAGAATTTTGTTTAAACAAAACAAAACAAAAACAAAGATACAAAAACAAAAATAGAAAAACATAAAAATATAAAAGTAAGCAACAAAATAAGAAAAAATATTTTCAAATTATGTAAAAGATAATTAATGTACTTAATTCCCACCTACCTACCAAAAAATAATGAACACAAATACAAGAAAAAACAATCCTCAGGGAAAAAAAAATGAAAATGGCTCATGGACTTATAAAAATTATCACCAGAAATAGCAATTGTTACATAATTGCTAGACCCAATGCTCTACTTTGCTAAAAACATCAACTTAGATATTCTGATTTGTCAGAAACTGTTTCTAATCTTCAATGAGAGCTATGGTTTGGAAGGCAGAGTGTGTTCCAGGATGCTCAGCAACCTTTTGAACCAGGAAACAGGATCTTTATCTTCCTGACCTTCTATTTATCTTTTGAAAAGACAGAAGTAATAACATTAGCTTTGTAAGTAACCTGCTAGCTCAGGTTTCTCTTTGTCCTTCTTAGTGGACTCTTTCTATTTTTCTGTTTTAGGCATTCTCTACTGCTGAAGTAGTTGGGAAAAAAAAAATATTTTCTATTAACTTACGTTTTTCATGGAAAAAAGTTCATTTTCCTTAAATTAGTTGGCCAAGTTAACATTCAATAAAAACAAGGTATTTGATGGTTATTATTATTACTTTCTTGTTTCAATTAAATATGTATACTTTATACTTGTATACTTATTAACAAAGTCAAGTGCTGACTGAAGACCTCCATTTCGAAATAAAAAATGATGTCCTAGCTGTAAAGTACGTCCAGTCAAAGGAATTAAGTTCAGAAGCACAAAACAACACTAGCAATCTGATTAGCTATGTTAGAAAATGTGGGGAATACAGGCATATAATCTAGCCAAAGACCAATCAGGATTTCATCTATAACTCTTCATACTAAAATAATCTCTCAAGTAGATTTTTAGGCTAAAGCTCTCTGGTACCTATGGTAAAATCACATTCAACTGTAGTAAACATTATACAGGTATGCAAATACCAAAAATTAAATGTTTTTTGAGGCTCTTCTGTTTTTTTTTTTTTTCTTTTTTTTTTTTTTCCTGAATCTGTGTAGTTGAGGGACTATTCTTTTTACAAAAACCAAGTGAAGTTCTTCCTTTTCGATTGCATAGTCAGCTCTTAACTGTGATCATAGATTCACTGGCCACAGTGCTTATTTGCTAAGAAATCACAGACTTGAAAGTACTTTTTTAAAAGAATACCTCTATAAAGCCTTTATCCGTTAGGTATTCAGACTCCATTTTATTACTTTCAGTAACTGAATTCACAGTATCCAAAGAAAATCAGTCATGCTTTTCAGATGTTTTAATTAAAATGTTTACCTGTCATGCCAAAATAGTTGCCTACTGGTTATAATTCTGTCCTGTAAAGTCATTAGAAAAAGTATAATATTCCTTCCTCAACAGAGTTCTTTACGTATTTGAAGTAAAACACAACATGATTGTCTTCCTTTACTCATGTCCAGTCAGTCACCTCCAGCACCAACCATACATACACCCATGCTGCAATGGAAGCTGGATGAAGGTGCTGAATGGGAGCTGAAATTCAGGCCACACTCTATGTGTAAGTGTTGGACCCCAACATGTGGGACTGTATCCCAGGTTGGGGTCCAACACTGGGATAGAAGAAGGTGTCTTTTTATATTTCATGAAGGTACTTCCATTTGGTTCACTTGCCATGCTGTTTATCTATTCAACTTAGTATCTTAAGAAGGAAACTTCCTATTATTGGGACAAAGTTGTCATCTGAGTTAGGAGACCTGTGTTTTTTACATGACATGATTTCTAATCTCCCCTCTCTGGTTGCTTCCTAAATTTTTCTATTGTTATCAGTATGCCAACATCACTAACTTCTCAGAGATAGATTTTTTTCTTAATCTAGTTCTTCCTAAAAGTTATATACTGTTACACAATAAATTAAACTGTAGCACCATTTTTATTATCCTGTGATTCTACTCCAGTAGCTCTTGTCTAATGACTTTATCAAAGCTTCCAATGACTTATAGATTGGATCTATTTTACTTGAAAATTTAACCCAAAAGATTCAAAACTTAACTGATTATCATCTGCAAAGCTGCCTCTTTACTATGTTCTTTTAATTGTCCCAGAATCTATTTAGTTACAATGAAAGAGAAGCTGTAATTATTTCTTGACTTCCCCTCCTCCCTCACTCTTACATTCAGTTGCTCCCTCAGCTCTGTAATTCTACATTTGCATATATTCTTTTTACCCACTACTCTCTATTTCTACTTCCCTGCCCTAGTTTGGATTATTATATTCTCCGACTTCCTTTCCTCCTATCGAGACACCCAATGCATCTCTAAGGATGCTGCTTGCTATTTAAGTCTTAAATTAATCAGGTCTTGTATTAGTCCATTCTCATGCTGCTAATAAAGATATGCCTAAGACTGGCTAATTTATGAAAGAAAAGAGTTTTCATTCACTCAGTTCCACATGGCTGGGGAGGCCTCACAATCATGGCAGAAGGCAAAGGAGAAACAAAGTCAGATCTTACATGGTGGCAGTCAAGAGAGGATGTGTAGGGGAACTCCCCATTACAAAACCATCAGATATCATGAGACTTATTCACTATCATGAGAACAGCATGGGAAAGACTCACCTCTGTGATTCAGTTACCTCCCACTGGATCCCTCCCATGACAGGTGAGAATTAGGGGAGCTACAGTTCAAGGTGAGATTTGGGTAGGGACACAGCAAAAACAGTATCAGGCCTCTACACCACTTTAAAAGTTCTTTGATGGTTTCCTGCTTAAGAAAAAAGGAAAATGCCTAATTTGTTTGGCATGGCTTCAAGAACCTTTGATTCTTTTCCCAATTTGCTCTCCACATTGGAAACACCATAGACTTCTAGGGTTTTATTTTTGTACTTCAGGTGATCCCCACTTCTTTAAAACTCTGATGCTTCCCACTTCTTTGCCAATGTCAGCAGCAAACATGGCTCCAACAACCTATTATCTTTGTTTCTAGTTCATGTCAATTTTCTGTGGTCTTAAATATTAATTATTATTTATAATCAAGGTAGAAATGAGTAGTTGGGATTAATTTATTGTGAATCAAATACATTCCATAAAGATAGCACTTTAAATTTCACCATGATTTCTGATGGGATTTCTGTTCTTAAAAGTGTGATATAAAGACATCATTTCCACTCTTAGTAGACTCTGCCTTGTTGTAAATGACAAAAGCACATTTGATTACAAAATTATTTGTACCTTTTGCTTATTTTCTGGCACTAAGTGAATTTTGTATACCTTCAAACCATAAGAACTCTACTATTCCTGCTCTGCAAGTCCATAGACTATGGAATCTTCATATAAGAGCATGACCACATTTACTGAAACACTAATCATTTTCCCCTGTGCTAAGTAACATCAGGGAATTGGAACCTATGAAGAAGCTAGTTCTAAATGTGTCTTACATTTTCTTTTGCTTTGTTATGTTGAAATGTCAAGATGTTTTAATGCAAGAAACATTCTAATGTAACTGTTTATCAGCAGAAAGTTTGCTTGGCTCCTAAAGTTTGCTTGGCTTCTTGTCATCAAGTCTTTGATTGTTCAAGTAGAGACAGAGTAGATTAAAAGCCTCCTAAGGGTTTAAAATAATTTGAAGCCCAGAGATGGAAAGGTGGACTGAGACAGATCTAAACCTAAAATACACTAGGGTATCCAGACTGCCTACATTTTCAAAAGTGATAGAGATCTGCAGTCTCCCTTTAAGCTCAATACCCTCTTGCTTGAGTAACATACAACTTAAAAATAAATAATAAGGAACAACCTCTCTTACAAGGAGCTTAAGTACTTGGGTTAATTGAAAGGTCAATATCTAACTGGCTTCTAGTTTATCTCAGAAGATTCAAACCTCAAGGAGAAAGAGCAACTAGACAGGTATAGTTCCTGGGGATGCAGTACTGCCATGCTGCTCCAGGAAGCCACAGATATGAATTGAAAGGTGGGAAACTTAGGCTGAAGAAGACAGTGCATGAAAATAAAACAGGACAAGGCAGTCTGTGACATCACAGATCCAGAAGAAAAGAAAGAGTCATTTAAATATTGGTATCTCCTTACTTTGTTCTTTCTATGGAGTGAATTATTAATATTTACATTGTTTGAATAGTATTTGCTGCATTTTTTAAAAAAGTCTCTAGAGTTGGAGCCCATTGTTACCAATCAATGAAAAGAAGTATGAGATATTAGCTATCTAAGAAGACAGTGGAACCATCTTATTGTGTTTAGTCTGAACCACAGCCCCTAAGTCTTTAGGAATCTGATTCAGTACATCTGTTTTTATGGCAAACATTTCATTACCTTATCTGAACTCTAGCAGTCTCTTAAAGTGTGTTTTTCAAACTACAGATTACAACTCACTAGGATTCATTAATCAATTTAGTAGATTGAGACAAGCTATTTTGAAAACATAGTAAAAGTAAGTAAAAGATAAATTTCCTCACACATGGAAAGGGTAATGTATTAGTCAGAATAGGCTAACGTATACTTGATATCTGAATGTCTTTAACACAATAAAAATTTTCTTCTCACATTTACAAAGCCAGTAGAGGTTAGATGAGGCCCCTCTGTCTTACAATTTCACAACATGGAATGTGTAGTCTCCAAGACAGCATGCCACCTGCAGCAGTGAAGAGAGGTTCAGAGCCACCCAAAGTATATTTAAGAGGGAGGCCTGGAAGTGGCTTCTATTACTCCTCCCCATATCCTATGGGCCAGTACTTAGTTGTGTGGATCCAATCTAGCTGTAAAGAAGGCTGTACAATGCAGTCTTTTCATGCATACAGAAGAGGAAGTGTAAATGAAATTTAGACCATGGTGCTGTCATTACGTGCTTTCTTCATTGAGTTGAACATTTATAAGCTTCTGTAGAAGAAATGAATTAGCTGTTTTAACAAACACCTAACCCTTCTTGAAACAGTAAGCAGAAATTTTATTTTATTTTTCCCAAAAGAAGATACTATCTGTCATCATTGGAGTGAAAACTAAAGTTTATTTTTAGGTATTTGGATTTTCCTATCAAATTGATTAAACTGGCATGTGTTGAACACATGCTGAGTGTACCAGGCCCCATGGAAAAATTAAAGTTGGATGAGATAGCAGTTCTTCCTGCTTCTCTTTCATCCCTTTCTATATCATCATTATTTATCCAACAATGTGCTCTCTCTGAGCTATCCCACAAGGCCCCAGATAGCCACACACGGAGACTGTCTTTTTCCCTAAAAAATTGGAAATGTGCAAAATTTCCTCAGTCTGAGAAAAATTTCTACCTTTTTGTGAAGAATTCCAATTCTAGTAAAGAATCACTGGTGGACAAGACAACTTGTCCAGGCTTCTGACTTCGAATGCTCAGACTCCCTCCATAGATTCCACATCCATTGTCCCTTAATCCTAAAGCCTTGGTGCCTGCCTCTGACTAGGTGATGTTATGAACTGAATTCTGCCCACAACAATTCATATATTGAAGCCCAAATTCCCAATGGGACTTATTTGGAGATAGGGATTGTAGGTGGTAATTACGATTAAATGAGGTCATTAAGGTGAAACCCTAACCTGATAGGACTGGTGGCTTTCTCAGAGAAAGAGGTCTTTCTTTCTCTGCTCTCTGCCAACTGAGGGAATACCATGTGAGGACACAGTGAGAAGGTGTTCATCTGTAAGCCAGAAGGAGACCCCTCACTAGGACCTTATCATATAGGCACTCTGATCTCAGACTCGTACCTTCCAGAAATACGAGAAAAATGTCTGGTACTTACACCACCTAGTCTTTGGTATTTTGTTATAGCAGCCTCAGCAGACTAGACAGATGCTTATCTTGGATAGTCAATAATAGGATAAATAATTGTTAAGTGTCTCCTACTCTGTGCACGTTCCTTTTGCTTATCCAAGCTGAGTTCATTACTCCCATTTTTCATGCTCTAGTCATTGTTTGTGTACACATTATCTTGTTTATCAAAATGTAAGTTCCTGAAGAGTAAGAACTAATCCAAAGATAATCCTTCATTAAGAACACATGAAATAAATATGGAATGCTGTATCAAGGTCACAAAAAGTGTCATTTATTAAGTATTGTGTTGGTGTTTTATGCAAGTTATCTATCTTAATACCTAAACTAACTCTAAGAGGCAAACATTATTATCCTCATTTCACAAATGAGAAAACAGGCTCAATAGGTCTCTGATGTCATATTGCAAGTAATCAGTGGAACTGAGATTTCAACCAATGCATGTTGGACTTCAAACCACATTTTTCTTTTAATATTGTGTTGTAAAGCTCCTCTCTTTTCTTTCCCTTTATCTTGCCCACCTTCTGGACTTGCTTTCCGAACCCTAGCTCAGCTTTAACCACTTAATCATCTCTACCCCTTATGTTTCCACCATCTCTGTCCCCTAAAACTTTTTGGCTTTCCTTGTCCCAAGTCTTTAACAGATTGTTATCTACATTATTGGAGCTGATACTTTGATTAAAACAATGCAATATTGTACTACTGAGTGCCTCTATATTTAATTATTTAACAATTACTTTCCTTAGTGTGCTAGTCATGATAATACAGCTTATGAATCAACTTTATTAAATGAAAACATTTGTTCTATTTTATTTTAAAAATATAATCTGACTCTCTTCTTCATTATATTTGTTGCTACAAAATTCCAAGCTAAATTATTTGTTAAATTGCTTAAATCCATTGGGTTTATGCTATCAGGAGCGGAAATATTTATCATCACAAGTTTTTAATTACTTTTCCACTCACAGTAGGCACTTACAAGTGACATATGATATGAATTTCTTAAATTATTGCAAACAAAAAAACAGCAAGACATTAGGTTTCTTAAAAGCCATGAATATTTTGATAATTCAGACAAAAAGCAGCAATATAAATAGATTAATAAAATTAAGCATGGTTCATATTCATTCTCTGGTGCAATTGATCCACAAAAACAGGATGCCATTCCAAGGTTTAAAGAGCCCTCGTAGCTGGAGGCTTAAATATGCCATTTTAAAACAAGTGTATCATTTAGATTTAATCAAATGTCCTCAACACATATGGCTTTAAAATATTTATGAGTGATTTTTGGTTATGTGCAACCCACAGCAAGCCAGATTAAAAATAATAATAATAACCCATAATATTGTTTTTAAAACAATTATATTCCTAATCACTGGTAAAGTTTATCTTGTTCTTTGGGTTACTATATTTATTAAATAAAAGATCCCCAATTATTAGCTCAAAGATAGTCCCACTACGGGGTTTTAAATAAGTAATAGCCTGTTATAAGAGCCATGGGACCTAGACATTATAAATTGAAGCTGCCATTACAATTAATCTTTGCTCAGTTCTGGATTTTAGGGTTATTTTCATACTCTTGAGATTGAAGATTTTGTGGAGAAAAGAATCAAAATCCCAGGGTGGGCTAAAAATGCCCTAAAACATATAAATACTTCATTTGAATACACTAAAAGAAAAGCTCTAACTACAGTATAATATTGCATAGGTGTTAACCTGAATTCATTGATTCTACTGTTAAAATTTTAAAAAGAGAATCCTGATAAAAGGACTAGCATTATTCTTGACTTCTATTTAATTCGTATAAGGGTTGTTAGTCCTGGGCAAGTTGCCCCTTAATTCTTCAGCAAGGTCTTGAGTGGCCTTCTGGTCAACCTCTGTATTCCCAAGCAGTGCAATCTAAGTGCAAATACTGGCTAACTATGAATCATGTATATTTCATTCCATGGAAAAGCACATGGAAACTTCCACCACTAGGAATACCATTCATTCCAGTTATCAGATATTCTAGATTATTTGCACCACTGCTCTTGTGCAGTCATTCATTGTATATTTTTTTGCATGTCTACCAGTGGCTGCTGTGTTTAGCATGAGAAAAACAAAGTAAAAAGACATAGTTCCCGTCGTCCACGCACATACAAGATAATAAACAGTTGTTTAATGTGTCAGGAATTACTGTGTTTTAATTCACACAACAACTGCCTTATAATGTAGATATCACCATTTTACAGATGGAGACAACAGCAATAATAAACCTGAGACTCAGAGAAGTTAAGTGTTAAGTCAAAGATCACAGAGCTAATAGGTTATGGAACTGTGTTCACATGAAAGGTAGTTCTGTCTCATTTCAAACCTCTGCTCCTTTTATGACTGTCTCCTGTGTTCCCCATCCATTTAAATATACAAAAGCTTACTGCATTTATTTCGTTTGAAGTCTTCCCTAAATCATCCTCATTCTTTATTCTTAAAGTTGACATTCCCCTATCTAGAATGCTGTTTTTAATACATTTGATTTCTTTAACAAAAATAATAGTTAAAATATTTTAAATACTAAAATGCCATAGAGGGGCTTTTGTAATAAGTAAGTTTTTACTTCCCCCATATGCAGAGAGAATAGGTCCACGGAGACCTCCCCTGCAGGAGCCCATTCTCTAGCCCAGCCACGACAGTGAAAGCAGCCTTTGATGAGAAAAAGTGTGGTCAGGAAGAAGTATGGCTTGAAAAGAGCCAGAGAGGACTCTCAGTCATTCTAGAATTTGAGGAGTGATTTTTAACACACCAGGAAGAAGTGAGTCAATAAGGAAGAATGTAAATCAAAAGGGTACGCGTAAAAGGAAAAACACAGTCACTTTTATGTAAATTGAAGAATCTGCTTTTGCCAGAAGGAAATTCTGGGAAAGATCTCTTCTGCACCTCAGCAAAATGCAGGCAAGTTCACATCTGTTTTCGTCCCCTTGTCAGTCACAATTTTTCCCAAACCAGTGGGGCATACAGGACTAGAATGGAAATGGGATGGATTGGAACTTATCTTTGTTATGAAATCACAGAAGGTGCAGAGAGGCAGTTTTTTTGTTGTTGTTGTTTGTTTGCTTTTTTGTTATTTCTTGTCTGGTTTTTGTTTCTTTTTTTCTTTCTTTTGAGCAGTTTTCAAGAGGTCATATGAGCTGGACTTTACCCTGAGGCTAAAACTAAGTCATTTCTAGAATATTTCTAGATTTAAATAGTAAACTGGAAGCCAAGAATTAATCACTTTTGTCAATCTCCTATGGCAATAAAAATGAAATTTGTTTTGTTATTTTTTTAGTGTTTTTTAATTACAAAAAGCAATGGGTTTGTGAAATTTTATTAACATAAAAAACAGTCTTAATTTTAGCTTATAAAAATTTTAAGGACTAATTGTCAAACTGATATTTCGAATTTTTCATATTATATCATTTTTATTTTAACACATGCAATTTTAAATCTTATACTGCCATTAATTTTAGGCGAGAAGGTATGGCACTTAAAAAATAAATTATCCATGCATTTTTAGAAATTCAAGAAGCCTGCGTCAGTATCCCCCTAGATATTTTTAATGTCTTCCCTAAAATTCCCATTCTTTGGTCAGTAAATTACTTTAATACCTTAATTTATTCCCACAGTGCTTCCAGTGTTAGTTTTATCTTGCTAGTCTAACAAATTATCACAAACGTAGTGGCTTAAAACCATATAAATCTATTATCTTACAGTCCTTAAGTTAGAAGTCCAGTATGAGTCTCACCAGGCTAAAAATCAAAGAATTGGCAGATTGTGTTCCTCTCTGGAGGTTCTAGGGAGATCTGTGTCCTCATCATTTGGCTATGAGCAGAATCCAGCTTTACAGAGTTATAGGATTAAGAACTCTATTTTCTTGCTGACTGGCAATGGGGACCTTTAGCTCCTAACAGGCGTCCCCAAACTACGGCCTGCGGGCCACATGCAGCCCCCTGAGGCCATTTATCTGGCCCCCCGCTGCACTTCAGGAAGGGACACCTCTTTCATTGGTGGTCAGTGAGAGGAGCACAGTATGTGGCGGCCCTCCAACGGTCTGAGGGACAGTGAACTGGCCCCCTGGGTAAAAAGTTTGGGGACGCCTGTCCTAGAAGCTTCTTTCTGCTCCTTGCTCGTGGTCCTATGTCCCAGAATCAGGGTGTTAGATCCTTCTCACATAGTTATCTCTCTCTGACCAAAAGTATGAAAGACTCTCACCTTTTAAGGCCCCAGTGTGGTTTTGATTGGGTCCACCAAGATAATCCTCGATAATTTCCCTACTTTAAAATCCTTAAACATAATCACATCTGCTAAGTCCCTTTTGCCATGTAAAATAATATATTCACAGATCCTGGGGATTAGGGATTGAGAGTATTAGAATATTTGAGGGAGCCATTTTTCTGGCAACTACAGCTTCTCCTCCACCAAAATGGAAGTCTGGGTTTCTTCAGATGATCTACCTTTCCGTATAACTCTATCAAATTGAGGTGGATCACTACCACAAATTTATAATTTAAAAGCTACACATTAGGTACCATGTTCACTACTTGGGCGATGGGTACACTAAAATCTCAGAATTCACTGCTGTATAATTCATTCTTGAAACAAAAAAACATGTATACCCCCAAAGCTAATGAAATAATTTAAAAAGGTTACACGTGGAAGCTGGCAAACCATCTTTCAAATATTTTAAAATTACAACTCCAGCTACCAAACTGTTAAATAAAATGTCAGTTCTGTTCTGAAAAAAATAATGTCCTCCATAACAACCTGGAAGGCAGGTTCAAATGTAAATTTCTCAGACCTCTAGGAATTCCTCTTCAGAATTTTTTAACAAAAGAATTTTTTTAACAAAAGGAGAAAGCCACCCAAGAGTGTCCCCTTTTCTTTCTCCTTCCTCTTTCCAACAACGTGTGGGGCCCCATGTGCAGGCATCTTGATAACAGTGTGATGATTCCAAGTTGTCTAGTCTACAATGGACTATTCCTGCTTTTCCAGAGACTCTCTGACTATATTGGTTAGTCCAGTCCTCAGTAGATGAATTACAGAAGTTAGAGGAAAACTTGAATGAAACAAAATGGAAAAAAATATTAAACAACAAAAAACATCACATACTATAAGATAATCATAAATAGTAATGAAACAGTACTTGTACAATACGTGTGTACAAGTCCTGGACTCTCTAAGATGGCAGAACAAATGTTGGGACTCAAATATTTCAGTTCAAATTATTTCTCTTCCTTATCTTGGACAAATCACTTTACATCTGTTAGCCTGAATTCTCTTATCTACAAAATGGTGATAAGAAGTATACCTCATAACTTAATGATAAAATCTATGACTGTTTCAAGGTACAACAAAGAAAAATAAACATGTAAAAGTGGTTGGCACAGTGCACATAGTAAATATTCAGTAAAAGTACTCATTATTAAATAGTGAATTTAAACAAAGTTAAATTTTATACTAATCAATTTACTTCACACCTAAAACCAAATGACAGAAAAAGGTGAAAAATTAAAGCATTACAAAAAATGTTAAACCAAAAGCATCAAACCAAAGAATCCAATATTAATAATCACCAAATTAGAAGTGAAGACATAATAATTAGGACAAAGGAGAACAATAATCTGATTTTCACTTTAAAAGTGTAATTTTGGCTATTAGGTTGGACAATAGATTGTGATGTAACAGAATGAGATGACAAATTTATTTCTCTCCCATATGAAAAAATAAACCCAGAGGTGAGTATTCCAAGTCTGGTCTAGAGGTCTCATAAGATATTAGAGACTCAAGTTCCTTCTGCTAACCCTCTGCTATACAATCTTTTGAATATTAATGCCATTCTCAAAATCACAAGATGGCTACTGAAACTCTGGTCATCACATTCATACTCTAACAGAAGGAAATAGGAAAGGCAAAGTTAACTCCCTTAAAAGCCTATCTGGAAGTCTCACTCATCACCTTCTATTTGCATATCATTGGCCAGGAGATTGTGACATGGTTACACTTAACTTGAAAGGAGACTGGGAAATTCAGTTTTCAAAAAAGACATATTGCTGTCCAAATTAGTATCAGGATTCTGTTATTGAGTTTAAAAGTTGAGCCTGAATATTGGGTAGGCAACTAACAGCTTTTGCTACAAATCCTAGGCCCCATAGAAACATATTTGGAAGGAAATGTACTTTTACAGATGTAAGAAATGACACAGAAAACAAAAAAAAGTAAGAAATGACACAGAAAACAAACAAAAAAAAGGATAAAATTAATAAATCCAAAAGCTTACTTTTTAATTTACCTTTTTTTATAAAAACATTGGTGATCTTTTTTTTAAAGTTTTATTTTAGGTTTGTAGGTATATGTGAAGATTTGTTACATAGATAAACAGGTGTCATGAGGCTTCGTTGTACGTATTATTACATAATCTGGGCATTAAGTTCAGCACCCAATCTTCTACTCCTCTCCCTCTTACCGCCACCCACCCTCATTTAGACCTGTTTTATCTTTCTTTGTGTTCATAAGTTCTTATCATTTAGCTCCCACTTATAAGTGAGAATATGCAGTATTTGGTTTTAGGTTCCTGCATTAGTTTGCTAAGGATGATAGCCTCTAGTTTCATCCATGTTTCCAGAAAAGATATTATCTCATTATTATTTATGGGTGCATAATATTTCACGGTGTATATACCACATTTTCTTTATCCAGTCTGTCAGTGATTCATATTTATGTTGATTTCGTGTCTTTACTATCGTGAATAGTGCTGCAATAAACATACATGTGCACATGTCTTTATAATAGAATGATTTATATTCCTCTGGGTATATACCCAGTAATGTGATTGCTGGGTTTAATGATAGTACTGCTTTTAGCTATTTGAAGAATCACCATACTGCTTTCTACAAGGGATGAAATAACTTCACTCCTAGCAACTGTGTAGAAGTGTTCCCTTTTCTCTGTAACTGCACCAACATCTGTTATTTTTTTTACTTTTTACTAATAGCCACTGTGACTGGTGTCAGATGGTATCTCATTGTGGTTTTGATTTTCATTTATCTAATGATCAGTGATATTCAGGCTTTTTTTATATGCTTGTTGGCCACATGTATGTCTTCTTTTGAAAAATGTCCGTTCATGCGCTTCACCCATGTTTAATGGGGTTGTTTTTCTCTTGTAAATTTGTTAAAGTTAATTATAGATGCTGAATATTAGAGCTTTCTTGGATGCATAGTTTGCAAGTATTTTCTCCCATTCTATAGGCTGTCTGTTTACTCTGTTGATAGTTTCTTATGCTGTGAAGGGGCTCTTAAGTTTAATTAGATCCCATCTGTCAACTTTTGCTTTTGTTGCAATTGTTTTTGGTGTCTTTGTCATGAAATCTTTGCCCGCTGCTAAGCCCAGGATGGTACTGCCTAGGTTCTTTTCCAGGGTTTTTATAGTTTCGGGTTTTATATTTAAGTCTTTGATCCATCTTAAGTCAATTTTTGTTTATGATGAAAAGTGGGAGTTCAGTTTCATTCTCCTGTGGATGGTTTGCCAATTTTTCTAGCACCATTTATTGAGTAGGGAGTTATTTTTCTATTGCTTGTTTTTGTTGACTTTTTTAAAGATCAGATGGCTGTAGATGTGTGGCTTTATTTCTGGATTGTCTATTTTGTTCCATTGGTCTATGTATCTGTTTTTGTACCAGTACCATGCTGTTTTTGTTACTGTATCCCTACATTACAGTTTGAATCAAGTAATGTGATGCCTCAAACTTTGTTCTTTTTGCTTAGGATTGCCTTGGCTATTAGGGGGCTCTTCTTTGGTTCATATGAATTTTAAAATAGCTTTTTTCTAGTTGTGTGAAGAATGCCATTGGTAGTTTGATAGGAATAGCATTGAATCTATAAATTGCTTTGGGCAATATGTCCATTTAAATGATATTGATTCTTCTTATCCGTAAGTATGGGATGTCTTCCAATTTTTTGTGTCTTCTCTGGTTTCTTTGTGCAGTGTTTCATATTTCTAATGATAGAGATCTTTCACCTTTCTGGTTATCTATATTCCTAGGTATTTTATTCTTTTTGTGGCAATTGTGAATGGAATTTTCTTCCTGGCCTGGCTCTTGGCTTGGCTGCTGTTGGTATGGAAATGCCAGTGATTTTTGTACACTGAGTTTGTATCCTGAAACTTTGCTAAATTTACAGCTGAATGAGCTTTGAGGCCAAGACTAAGGGGATTTCTAGATATAAAATCATGTTGCCTGCAAACAGGGTACTTTGACTTGCTGTCTTTCTATTTGGATGGCCTTTATTTCTTTTTCTTGATAGAAACAGATTTTTTAAAGTATAAGTGAATGTTTTATATATATATATATATATATATATATATATATATATATATATAATTATATAGTAATAATTTTGAAATTCTTGATTCTGATAGAAAATTAAAATTTCCAGAACTGGGTCAAGAAGAGAAAATGTGAATAGATCAATTAAACATAAAATTTTAAATCCTGTAAAAGAAATTTTTTTCAAAAGTTCCGTGATCCACTCTATTTTACACTTAAATTATTCAGAGCTTTCAAGAAAAAAAAATTATATGTTTTAAAAGTTATTCTGAGCCAGCAGGGGTGGCTTATCCTTGTAATCCCAGCACTTTGGGAAGCCAAAGTAGGTCAGTCACTTTAGCCCAGGAGTTCAAGACCATCCTAGGCAATGTGGCAAAATCTTGTGTCCACAAAAAATATAAAAAAAAAATTTAGCCAGTCATGGTGGGGCATGCCTATAGTTCCAGCTACACGGAAGGCTGAGGTGGGAGCATCACATGAGTCCAGGGAGGTTGAGGCTGAAGTGAGACATGATTGTGCCACTGCACTCAAGCCTTGGGAACCAAGCGAGATCCTATCTGAAAAAAAAAAAAAAAAAAAGTTCCATAAAATTAAAAAGGGAGGAATTTCCAATTAATATAAGTAATAAACAAAGCAATGAAATTACCATGTTAACAAACCTTGGCATAAGATACTGACAAAAAGTAGAACTATTTCTTTTATGAAGATAGATGGAAATTCTAAAATGAAATAATAGCAAATTAGCCCAGCACTATATGAAAAAGAGAGTGTAACTATTATTTAATGTTAGGATATACAGCTGACATTTGAACAATATGCAAGGTTGGATAACAACCCCCACCATAGTCAGAAATCTGTATATAACTTTTGACTCCCTAAAATCTTCACCGTAATAGCTTACTGTTAACCAGAAGCCCTACCAATAGCACAGTTTATTACCATGTATTTTGTACATATATGTATTTATTATATACTGTTTTCTTACAATAAACTAGAGAAAAATACCATTAAGAAAATCATAAGAAAGAGAAAATATATTTAATATTCATCAGGTGGAAGTGAATCATCATAAAGGTCTTCATCTTCATTGTCTTCAGGATGAGCAGGCTGAGGACTTGGAAGAAAACAAGGGGTTGGTGTTGCTGTCTCAAAGGTGACGGAGGAGAAAGAGGTAGAGGAATTGAAAGGGGAGGTAGGAGAGGCAGGTATATTTGGTGTAACATTACACAAGTACATTGTAATTTCTGTCTATTAGCTTTTTAATTTGTCTCAAAATGTTTCTTTATGGTACTGATCCTTCTTTTACTAGTTGCTTTAGTTTAAGTGCTTATATCATAAAAGGGCCCCTGTGATAAAAAAAAAAAAAAATCAAAAGCAGTCCTTAATAATTAAAACTCTTCAACCAGATTTTCTAATGTCAATCTATCTTCTGGTACTGGTTCTTCAACAGCTTTTTCCTCATTGTTGGGCACTGGTTTGGAAGCACTCATCTCCATCAAATCATCTTCTGTTAATTATTCTGGTGTAGCATCTGTTGGCTCTTGAATTTCTCAAGATCCATATCTTGAAATCCTTTAAACCCCTGCTTTTTTTTTTTCCATATCCACAATCTCTTTCATGATTTCCTTGATTGGCTCTGTTTTAAATCCTGTGAAGTCAAGCATAACATGACAAAGCATTGATGAAACCCCTCCAGAAAAGTGGTGTCATTGCTCATGCCTTCTTGTTGTACAACCAAAAGACTGACAACTGGTGTGTATCATTTTTCTTCAAGGCTTGAGAGTTAGCAGATTCATAGATAAGGTCAGTCCTGATCCTAAGCCTGACTGCATTTGTACTAAACAGTAGAGTTAGCCTATTCCTTTATGCCTTAAATCCTGATACTCACTCTCTTTTATTTCTATTAAGTGTTTTTTTGTTTGTTTGTTTGTTTTTGTTTGTTTGTTTGTTTTGCTTTCTCCCCCCAGAATAGAGCACTTTCTTCTGCATTGAAAACCTGTTCAGGCATCTTAATTTATCTGCCGCCTCTTGGTTAGCAGAAGCTACTTCCATTGTCTTGAAATTTTTTAAGTCATACCTCTTTCTAAAATTATCAAAACATCCTTTGCTGGAATTAAATTCTCCAACTTTTAATCCTCCATCTTCCTTTTGCTTTAAGTTGCCATATAATAACTTTTTCTCAAATTATATTAACGTCTATAGGTATACCATTCTTATAGAAATGCTGCATCCACATAAAAGCTGCCCTTTCAATACAAGATAAAAAGATATTTCTCCAAAATTGCAAGATTTTTGTGCCTGTTGGTGTAGCTGCAGTGATTGCTTTTAAATCTTCTTACTTCTTTCTGTCTCTCTTTCTCTTTCTTTTTTATTTTATTCTTTTTAACAATGATTCTTACACCAGATTCATTTATCTTGAATTCTAGACAACCACAGTGGGAGCCTCCACCTATGGCACGTATCAAGCAATTCACCTTTTTCTTGTAATCTCATGACTTTTCTCTGCTTTTTAGGAGTATTTCCAGCATCATCAGTCACATTTCATATGGGTAACATAGTGATATTCAAAATATATGGTACTGCACTAAACACAACGAAAAATATGCAAGAGCAACAAAATATCTCTTTCTACTGTGATACACAATTTGATGGAGGGTTAAACTGGTCCAGTGGAGATAATTAGTGTTCCACGGTGTTTTAGGCAGAAACTCGCAACACTTGAGTTCATTGCCAAAGCAACAGGAGGTGGCTACAAAATTATTACAGTTAATGTACTACAGTTAATTTTATGCAATTATGATTTAGTACTGCATCTTTATGTTTGCTTGTATCCCTCAACTATAAATGATACCACATACAGTCTATGTTTGTGTGCATAAATTTAGATAAATTTAATTTTTGTAATAGATCTGTGTATAATTTATGGTAGCAAATGATAAAACAAACATATATATGTACATTTTTTGCATTCATAACACTAACTTTTTAAATCATATTTGTAGACTACATAGTTCATCTGTAAATTTTATTTCAAATTATCACAAATCTGCAAAATCATTTCAATATATTTACTGGAAAAAACCTGCATATTAGTGGATGTGTGCCAATCAAATACATATTGTTCAAAGGTCAACTGTAATTAATTCTCCTAATAGGTCACAAGAATAAAATCAAAGATCATTTTTATAGATGGCCTAAAAGTAACTGATAAATTTGATATCCACTCATATTAAAGATAACACTTTTAGCAAAAAAGAATAATTTATTAATGATATAAATATTTATGGCATCTTAATAACTGTCATTATGCTTAAGGTTGGAATAGACAGTAATTCCATTTACAGTTGAAAATAAGGCAAGGACTGAGCACCCAAAATGGCCATCAACCCTACCTCCTCTGTGGCAGAAACACCACAGGTTCAAGTTCCCCCCAAGATGATGAAGACCAGCCCACAAAGTGCCCATTACTGCTGGCTGTGCTTTTCTATACAGCTTTGTCCCTCAGAAACTGAAGACAAACCTTCTTAGTGTCCATTGCATCCATCGACACAATTTCCATAACTAGTAGAGCTACTGTGCCAGATGCATGCCCACCAATGGCTCAAAAACAGGCCTGCTCTTAGCAAAGTCATGCCATTGTCTCCAAAACCATTTTAGACCATAGAGGCACTCTGATGTTGATTGCAGCCAAAGAAGTCACACAGAGGCTATACTACTGCATCCACTCAGAACCAAAGCCAAAGCATCCTATGAAACTCGTAGTTAGGACACATTTACAGGAAAAATCTTTCTCTACAAAAGCTACTCTATAAAATTGGAGAGAGTGAATGTTTCACCAGATATGCAGACATGAATGTAAAAACACAAGAAACATGGAAAAATGAGGCAACATGACACCCCCAGAAGAATACAATAATTCTTCAGAAACAAACCCGAAGAAAAGGAAATCTGATGCCAAAGAAGGAATTAAAAATAATGATTCTAAGGAAACTCAGTAAGATATAAGAGAAGAGATAGACAATTTAACAAAGTTAAGAATACAATTCATGATTGGAGTGAGAAATTAACAGAGAGATATGAATCATCCAAAAGCACCAAACAGAAATTTTTGAGCTGAATAATGTAATGAATGAAAGAAAAAAATACAATAAAGAGATTCAGCAGCAGACTAGATGAAGCAGAAGAAAGAATTTATAATCTTAAAGACAAGTCTTTTCAAATAATCCAGTAACAAAATAAACTTCTTTTTTTTTGTAATAACAAAAAAGAAAAAAATAAGAATAAAAAAGAAATAAAATAGTCCCTTTATGTGACACATTTAGCCAAACACATTTACATTATGGGAGTTTCAAAAGTAGAAAAAATGAAAAAAGACAGAGAAAAACTATTTAATTTAATCAAATTAATAACTGAAACCTTCCCAAATCTTGAAAATAGTAGGAGCATCCAGATCCAGGAAGCTCAAAGATCTTGAAATAGACTCAACCCAAGAAAGGTCTCCTTAAGGCAAATTAAAATCAAAACTTAAAAGCCAAAAACAGAATTTCAAAACCAGAAAAACATGTCAAGTCAAATATAACAGAGTCTTCAATGGATTAACAGCAGATTTCTCAGCAGAAACTTTATAGACCAGGAAATAGGGGAATGATATATTTAAAGTCCTGTAAGTCAACAAACAAAAACAAACTGTCCATCAAGAATACTATGTTCAGCAGAGCTATCCTTTAGAAGTGAAAAAGAAATAAAGTCTTTCACATAAAGCAAAAACAAGGATTTAATCACCAGTAAACTGTTTTTATGAGAAGTACTTAAGGAAATACATCTGGAAGCAAAAGGCAATAGCTACTGTCTTAGTCCATTTTTACATTGCTATGAAGAAACAACTGAGGCTGGATAATTTATTATTTTTAAAAAATGATTTATTTTACCCATGGTTCTGCAGACTGTGCAAGAACCATGGTACGGGCATCTGCTTCTGATAAGGACCTCGGAAGGCTTCCGATCATGGCAGAAGATGAAGGAGGAGCAGATAAGTCACACAGAGAGCGTTCAAGACAGAGAAAGGAGGAAGATGTTAAACTGTAACAATTATATCTCATGAGAACTAATAAAGCAAGAACCCTTTTCAAGGAGGCTGGTAATAAGCCATTCACAGGGTATCTTATTCCATGACTCAAACTCCTCCCAACAGGCACTACCTCTAATAATGAAGATAATGAGATGTAGAGGGGGAAAATAACCAAAATATATTAGCTACCATCATGAAAATACACAGAAGTGTAAAACTCACTGATAGAACAGAGACACACACAAAAAGAGAAAGGAATCAAAACTTACCAAGGCAGAAAACCACCAAACCATAAAGAAAGATCAGCACTAAGAGAGAAGGAAAATAATAAATGATATACAAAACAACCAGAAAATAATTAATGAAAGTAGAGAAGTATGTCTGTATCTATCAATAGTAACCTTAAATGTAAATAAATAAATTTCCCCCAAATAAAAGATAGAATTGATGAATGGAAAAAATAATAAAGTCCAATTGTATGCTGCCTACAAAACCTCAGTTCACCTATAAAGTTAAACGAAGACTAGAAGTGAAGGTATGGAAAAAGTATTCTATGCAAATGAAAACCAAAAACAAGCAGAAGTACCTATACCTACATCAGATACAATAGACTTTACATCAAACTCTGTAAAAAGAAACAAGGAAGGTTATTATAAAATGATAAGGGAATAAATACACCAAGAGCATATAACAATTGTAAGTATATATGCACCCAATACCAGAGCACCCAAATATATATGTATATATAATACATATTATCAGATCTAAAAGAGGAGGTAGACTCCTATATAGTGTAGTTGGAGACTTCAATATTCCACTGTCAGCATTAAGTAGATCATCCAGACAGAATAAACAAGGAAACACCAGATTTAAACTTTACTTTGACAAAATGGACCTCACAGACATTTGCAGTATATTTTATCCAACAGCTGCAGAATACAAATTCATCTCATTAACACGGAACATTCTCCAGGATAGAAAGCAGTACTAAGAGAGAAGTTTATAGCAATGAACCTGTACATCAAAAAAAGAAAAATTTCAAATAACAACCTAATTAAGCACCTCGAGGACCTAGGAAAGCAAAAATAAACCAAACTCCTAAAAAAACAAAGGAAATAAATAATGAATATGAGGGCAGAAATAAACAAAATAGAGACCATGAAATCATAAGGGTCAACAAAGCAAACAAACAAACAAAAACGTATTTTCTTAAGATAAAAAATAATTGGCAAACCGTTAGCTAGACTAAGAAAAAAGAAGAACCAAATAAAATCAAAAATGAGAAAGGACACATTACAACTGATACCATAGAAATGAAGATCACTAGAAATTACAATGAACAAATATATGCTAACAAATCAGAAAACTTAGAGAAATTGATTATTTCTTGGATGCTTACAAACTACTAGGATTAAACCAGAAAGAAATAGAAAACCTGAAAAGACCAATGATGAGTAACCAGATTGAAGCAGAAATAAAAATTCTCCCAACAAAGAAAAATCCAGGACTAGATAGATTTATTGCTGGATTCTACTGAACACTTAAAGAAAAACTAACATCAATTCTTCTCAAACTATTAGAAAAAAATTACAGGAGAGAGAATTCTTCCAAACTCATGCATAAATCTAGCATTACCCTGATATCAAAACCAGGCAAAGGTACAATAAAAAAAAAGAAAACTGCAGGCCAATATCCCTGACAAATCTACAAGAAAAATTGTCAACAAAATACCAGCAAACCAAATTCAACAGCACACCAAAAAAATTATACACCATATCAAGTGAAATTTATCTCAGGGATGCAAGGATGGTTAAACCTATGCAAATTAATAAATGTGATACATCATATTGAGAGAATATGATTGTCACAATAGATGCAGAAAAAGGATTTGATAAAATTCAAACTCCTTCATGATAACCTTATGTAGAATCTCAAAACAATAAACACCATGTACAATAAGCCCACAGCTAACACTATACTGAACAGGAAAAGTTGTAAGCCTTTCCTCTAAGAACTGGGACAAGGCAATTATGCTGGCTTTCACCACTTTTATTTAACATAGTACTGGAAGCCCTAGTCAAAGTATTTAGGCAAGAGCAGGAAATAAACGACATCCAAATTGTAAAGGAGGAAGTCAAATCATCCCTGTCCATACATTACATGATTTTATATAATGAAAAACGTAAAGACTTCATCAAAAAACCCTTAGAACTGATAAATGAATTAAGTAAAGTCTCAGGATAGGAAATCAATGTACAAAAATTAGTACATTGATTTCTATACATCAGTTATACACTAGATGAAAAAGAAAGCAAGAAAGAGATCTTATATACAATAGCCCCCCCACACACACACAGAGAAATACCTAAGGATAGATTTAACCAAGGACATGAAAGATGTCTATAATGAAAATTATAAAACTCTGATGAAACAAATTAGATACAAAAAAAGGAAAAAAATCCCATCTTCATGGACTGAAAGAATTAATATTGTTAAAATGACCATACTACCTAACATAATCTACAGAGTCAATGCAATTTCTATCAAATTACCAATCCCATTCCTTACAGAAAATGAAAAACTATCCTAAAATTTGTATGAACCCACAAAACACTCCAAATAGCCAAAGAAATCCTAAGGTGGGGGGGGAATATGGAGGCATTACATTACCTGACCTCAAAATATACTACAGAGCTTCTGGTAACTAAAACAACATGGTACTGGCATAAAAACAGATAAATAGACCAATGGGACAGAAGAGAGAGCCCAGACATAAGTTCACACATCTACAGGCAATTGATCTTCAACAAGGCTCCAAGAACATACATGGGGGAATGAACACCTTCCTCAATAAATGGTGCTGGAAAAACTGGATAACCCTATGCAGAAGAATGGAACTTGATCCCTGTTGCCTCACCTTATACAAGAATCTACTCAAAATGGATTCAATACCTAAATGAAAGACCTGAAACTATGAAACCAATGGAAGAAAGCATAGGAAAATGCCATGATTTGAATGTTTGTTTCTTCTGCATCTCATGTCAAAATGTAATCCCTAATGTGGCAGTATGGAGAAGTGGGGCTTTAATGAGGTGATTGGGTCATAAAAGCTCTGCTTAAATAAACAGATTAATCCATGAATGGGTTAATGGATTAATAGGTTATCATGAGAGTGGGAATCATGGCTTTATACAAGGAGGAAGAGAGTCTTGAGTTAGCATGATCAGCTCCCTCACCATGTAATACCCTGTACTGTCTCAGGACTCTGCAGAGAGACCCCATCAGCAAGAAGTCTCTCACCATATGTGGCCCCTTGACCTTGGGCTTCTGAGACTCCATAACTGCAAGAAATAATTTCCTCCATTGTGTAAAAAATGTGCATAAAACATTTTCAAAATCCATTGAAGTAATACAGTTCAAAAAATCAATAGCACCACTTTAAAAAACATAATAATGCTGTCTGTTTTGTTACAAATTGATATTAATAGACACCTATACAGTACTTCCATTTTACTGGGTGACAGAGCAAGACACCATCTCAAACAAACAAACAAACAAAAAACACTTTTATTTTAAATTTGGGGCTATATGTGTAGCTTAGTTATATAGGTAAACTTGTGTCCTGGAGGTTTATTGTACAGATTATTCCATCAGCCAGATATTCAGCCTAGTATCTATTAGTTTTTGTTTGTTTGTTTGTTTGTTTCTGATCCCCTTCCTCCTCCCAACCTCTATCTTCCAATAGGCCCCAGTATGTGTTGTTCTCCTCTGTGTATCCATTTGTTCTCATCATTTAGTTCCCACTTACAAATGATAACATAGAGTACTTGGTTTTCTGTTCCTGCATTAGTTTGCTAAAGATAACAGCCTCTAGCTCCATCCATTTTTCTGTGAAGGATGTGATCTCGTTCTTGTTCATGGCTGCTTAGTATTTCATGGTGTGTAACTACCACATTTTCTTTATCCAATCTATCATTGATAGATACTTAGGTTGATTCCATGTCTTTGCTGTTGTGAACAGCAAGTGCTGACTACTTTTAGAGAATGCATTTTAAATGTCTGTAAGACAGAAAGATCGTTTAATTGCTCCTTCCATTTGTGTTGATTCTACCTGATGAGTTAATGAAAATTTCATTTCCCTATCCATTACTCATTCTAGGCCAGGGAGTCTCACATTAGAATAACATGGGAAAGTTGAAAACCAACTGGGTCCTACCTCCAGAGATTCTTATTTAACTCGTGAGTTTTGGGTATCAAACTTTTAGAAGCTCTTAGATAATACTCACAAGGAGACCAAGGTGAAAAGCAGTGTCCTAGAAGAACCATGGAAACATTCTGGCTCATAAACTTTCTTGTTTTTCCAAATAATTCTATGGTTACTAGTGTTTTTGTATATGTGGCAGCTAAGCATATAGCTTAAGGTCTGGTACAGAGTATGCAATCAAACTTTATTGAAAAAGGCTTTCTAAATGCACATCCATATACATATACAAATGCATACTTTCAAAAATTAAAAATTGGCCAAAGTGTGGTACTTATGCCAAATTTAAAAATTGATTTTAATGTACAATTTATGTGCAGGTTTTGTTTTAAAGAAAATATAGATTTAAAACAATGTCTTGTTTGTTTGTTTGTTTGTTTGTTTGTTTGTTTTGAGACAGAGCCTCTGTTGCCCAGGTGCCATCTTGGCTCACTGTAATCTCCTCTGCCTCCCAGGTTCAAGCAATTCTTCTGTCTCAGCCTCCCGAGTAGCTGGGATTACAGGTGTGTGCCAACACACTCTGCTAATTTTTGTATTTTTTAATAAAGATAGGGTTTCACTATGTGAGTGTAAATTAGTTCAACCATTGTGGAAGACAGTGTGGCGATTCCTTAAGGATCTAGAACTAGAAATACCATTTGACCCAGCAATTCCATTACTGGTATATACCCCAAAATTATAAATCCTTCTGTTATAAAGACACATGCATATGTATGTTTATTGAAGCACTGTTCACAATAGCAAAGACTTGGAACCAACCCAAATGCTTATCAGTGATTACCTGGATAAAGAATATGTGGCACATATACACCATGGAATACTATGCAGCCATAAAAAAAAAGATGAGTTATTGTACTTTGCAGGGACATGGATGAAGCTAGAAACCATCATTTTCAGTAAACTAACACCAGAACAGAAAACCAAATACTGCATGTTCTCACTCATAAGTGGGAGTTGATCAATGAGAACACATGGACACAGGGAGGGGAACATCACACACCAGGGATTGTTTGGGGGTGGGGGACCAGGGGAGGAATAGCATTAGAAGAGATACCTAATGTAGATGATGGGGTGATGGATGCAGCCAACCAACATGGCACAGGTATACCTATGTAATACACCTGCATGTTCTACACATGTACCCCAGAACTTATAGTACAAAAAAAAAAAGAAGAAGAAGACAGGAATTCACCATGTCAACCAAGCTGGTCTCGAACTCCTGACCTCAAGTGATCCACAACCTCAGCTTCCCAAAGTGCTGGGATTACAAGTGTGAACCACAGTGCCCAGCCTAATTTCTTCCTTTTTGATGAGGCTCTTCTTTTATTATGAAGGTATCCCCAAAATTAAGATTATGAATTAGACATATTTTCTGTCTTTTAACAGAAGGAAATTGAGTTCATATACCTATCATATATTTCTTAGTTTACTATGTTAGAATATATGAGTTCTTGATGCTGTTATGTAAATTTCTAATGTCCATTGTGCATTAGTACTGATAGCATCAGAAACAAATGGATGTAATTGCACAAAACAAATACCTCAGGAAATTATTAGGCAACCCAATCGCAGAAACTATTGCCCAATAATTTAGATGTTATAGGTAGAAATTCTATGAGAATTTGGATTATTTAAATAATTATTTCATTTTTATTCTTAACTTAGCTTTTATTAAATTAGTATATAAGCATTTGAACATTTTATCTTAAGATAAATCACCTGGGAGGGAGAAATGTAAATTAATCATGGAATATTTTACCCCTTGTATTAAGACAACTATTTAACCTCTCTACACTTTATTTTCATACCTGGGACATTATATAGAGTTATATATGCTAATATTGTTGTTACAAATATATTCATGATATTTTCAAAATATTGAGAAGACCTCATAAGTCTGGGACTTAATTTTTTTCAAATATTATGGTTTTACTTTTTACTCTGAGTGTTCTGAAACCTGTTTTTTTTTCAAATACGAATACATTTTTAAAACAAAATACATTTTTAAAACAAAATACATTTTTAAAACAAATACATTTTTAAAACAAAATAATGTAACTACTTAAGGTAATATTTATGAGTGCATATTGCTAGAGATTTCTTTCTTGAATTGGAGCTCTGTATAGGTAAGAAATAGAGAAAAAATAAAAATATTCAGCAAAAGAATATGCTTAGTAGCCAACTTGTCTGTCTTTTCAAAGAAATTCTAAATTTAAGCACTTTAGAATTGAGTTCTAGATCTATTCTATTTTTATTAGCAGACAGAAAACAGATCTGAATCAGGGATTAGGAAAGCTTACAGGTTATTAGGAAAGCTCTTTTTAGAAAAATCACAGCTATTAGGCGGCTGCTGAGAAAGTTGAGCTTCATTCGAAGAATCTCTTAATCATCTTTCCTATTGCTGAAGCTGCAGTTAACATATAGAAAAGAGTGTTCTTCCTTTTAGTGAATTCCCAAATGCTGTGGCATTTATTAAGGAAATATTTAAGTAGAACCATTATTCAGAGGATATTTTATTCTTTCCTTACTACCACTGTCCTGTCTCCATCTTATTAGTTTTCTAGTGGGAGGTTAAAAGAAATCTACAAGAATGTATTGTATTACCTGTCTGGTCTTATTCTTTACTTAACTTTGTGGCACAAAAATTTAAAATAGGTTTAGAGTGGAATGGGTGCTGATTAAGAAAACTCTCAAGCAGGTTACATGTTATTTAGCCCTACTACAATTCTAGCTGTTTTTATTTAGCCATTTAAATTCCTAATTAATATGAATAAAATTAAAGTCATGGATATTCCTTTCTTTTCGGTGTGTATTTATACAGTATAGAGTATAAATGAGGCATGGTATTCAGTTCTGGGATACAAAGATGAATAACAGAGAATTGGGACCTGGCACAGAACCATACAGTCTAGTTAAAGGAGAAGATAAATAGGAAGAACACACCTGATGACCACTCAGCCAGACTTGGGAGACCAGCAGACTTCCAGGAGGAAGTGTACAGATCTGCCTATTGGGATGAATGTGAGTGAACAACTGTAAACATTTTGATGTTGTTGGACCTTAAAAATCTGTGGAAGTGTGGGCAAAAGTGAAAGGATAAATACCATCTCTTTGGGGATACTGCCACAATACAAGCAAATAGTTAAATTAGTCTAGATCTGAATTACATCTGCAAAATAAGAAATATGGAACAAGAAATGTAACAATACCTAGATTAGAGGCCAGGTGCCTGTAATACCAGCACTTTGGGAAGCCAAGGTGGATATATCACTTGAGGTCAGGAATTCTAGACCAGCCTCGCCAACATGATGAAACACTGTCTCTACTAAAAAAAAAAAAAAAAAAAAAAAATTAACTGGGTGTGATGGCATGCACCTGTAGTCCCAGCTACTTGGGAGGCTGAGGTGGGAAAATTGCTTGCACCTGGGAGGCGGAGGCTGCAGATCATGCCACTGCATTCAAGCCTGGGCAACAGAGTGAGACCGTTTCAAAATCAAAAAACTGGAATGCCAATTAGAACCCTTGGTTTTAAAAGGCATATCTCTTCCCATTCTGTAATAAATCTAATTGTTACAGCTCAAAAAAGGCATTTTTTGCCCATTTTTCTTATTCTTTTGGAATCTTCCTGGTTCAGTGTTAGGTAGAATGATTAGAGACCCTATATCTTGATATATTGATACCTAAACTTGAGGTTCTTATCACTGGGATTTTATAGAAAGAATAAAGAGTTAGTTCAAGTTAATATAAGATTAACGAGACATAAATATATACATATAAACTATATGATACATAATATATTTCTAATACTAATTTCATATTTTTCTCCAATAAATAAAATATCTTACCCAGATAAGTTTGAAAAAGTGAGCAGTCTCTTGTGGGGCAGTCTAGATTTCTCTCCTTTTTTCATCTTGAAATTTGGCTGAGATTCTTCTGTGTGTCTCACACTGCTCTGTTCCACATGACTCTGAGGGATTAGTTGTACAGAGTTTTTATCTCCAGATTGTCTAAGTTTTCATTTGCACTTCTCAGGATACTTTTATTACCAGGATTACTAAGAATATGTGTTTGTTTTATCGTTGTTGTTTTTTTTTTTTTTTTTCAATTCTGCCTGCAAAATTTCTGCCACCACTTACTATCAATAACCCAGTTTGCTTGAAATTTCCCTCCTTTTTGCCATCCAATTTGTAGTTGCTGATTATTGTCTCTGTGATCTGGACCTGATGTGGAAATAGGCTAAGTATATTAAACTATACTCTTATTTTTGAGAAGAGTAACTTTCCTATTGGGGTGTGGAAGCTCAAAACTGATATCCCATTAGCAGCTCAGTCTATCAATCAAGAAGGGTTTGTGGTGTGCTTATGAATTCCCAACATTCTGCTAAGTACAGGGAATAACAAAATGATGAGATCAAATCTCTGCTTTCAGGGAGCATATAGTCAAGTGGACAGGAACATTGTGTAATGATACCTCCTTTTTTTTTTTTTTTTTGAGACAGAGTTTCGCTCTTGTTGCCCAAGCTGGAGTGCAATGGCGCTATCTCCCTGTACTGCAAGTTCCGCCTCCTGGGTTCAAGCGATTCTTCTGCCTCAGCCTCCCGAGTAGCTGGGATTACAGGTGCATGTCACCATGCCCGGCTAATTTTTTGTATTTCTAGTAGAAACGGGGTTTCACCACGTTAGCCAGGCTGATCTCCAATTCCTGATCTCAGGTGATCCGCTCACCTTGGCCTCCCAAAGTGCTGGGATTATAGGCGTGAGCCACCGTGCCCAGCCAGATACTTTCATATAATATGATCCAACATCCTCTTCAGCCTCAGCAGCTTAGGTATTTTGTTTGACCAAAGCTCAATGTCTTGTGGATGATAAATAAAGACCCTGTGTTTATGTCAGAGCATTCCACCACCCTATTGCAGGTTATATTTCCCTGGTCTTTGTTCTCTTCACCTATTCTACTTATCTCTATTACCACAAATGGCATAATTAACTTTTTCAGTCAAATTTATTGAGTTCCTTGAGAAAAATTCACCCTTTTAAGAGGACAGTCAGTATGCACTTTGATAACCATATACGTTTAGGTAACTACTCCCACAATCAAGACACAGACATAACCTATCACCCCAAAAGGTTCACTTTTGCCTCTTCCTAGTCAAACGTCTTCCTCTGCAACTGATATGATTATTCTCCCTGCTATTTTGCCTTTCACGAAATGTCTCATATATATTAAATTGTGTAGTATACAGATTTTTGCGTTTGGCTCCTTTCATTTGGCACAATGCTTTTGAAGTCATTTATGTTGTTACAAACACCAGTAGATTTGGTGGTTGTTGTTTAGTATTCCAATATATAGAAGTACCAAATTTCATTACATATTAGCAAATGTTATTTGCTGATTTTTCACAATTAAAGGTGCCCCTTTTTAATTTTCCTTGCCTCATTGTACTGAGTAGGGCTTCCAGTACAAAGTTGAATTGAAATGGTAATAGTGCCCACGTTTGCCTTGTTCTCAATCTTGGGAAAAGTATTCAGTCTCTAGCATTCAATATAATGCTAACTGAGGCATTTAAAGTGAAATCTTTCTTCTACGGGTTCCCAAGAATCGTCTCCATGGAGAATGTCTCACAGCAACTCCTTTGACACTGGGTGATACCTCTTCTTCAGTTAGATGTTTACAACACCCCGCAGCTTCTGCAATCCGTAACATACCACAGGCTGCTAGCTGCTGTGGATAGCAGCCTGTGGCATGTTATGGATTGCAGAAGCTGTTGAGTCTTTCAAGAATCTCTTCTGGACTTCTTTAATTAATTTACTTATTTATTTAGAGACAGGGTCTTGCTCTGTCACCCAGGCTAGAATGCAGTGGTGCCATTATGGCTCGTGGCAGCCTTGACCTCCTGGGCACAAGCTATCTTTCCAACTCAGCCTCCCGAGTAGCTAGGACTGCAGGCACATGCCACCATACCCAGCTAATTTTTCTATTTTTTATAGAGACGGGATCTCACTATATTGCTCAGGCTGGTCTTCAACCCCTGGGTTCAAGTGACCTTCCCATCTCCAAAACTGCTAGGATTATAGATGTGAGCCACCTTGCCTGGCCACCTGGGCTCAAATAGTATGGTACTTGTGTCAAAGCAGAGTTATAGACCAATGGAACAGAACAGAGGTCTCAGAAGCAACACCACACATCTACAACCATCTGATCATTGACAAACCAGACAAAAACAAGCAATGGGGAAAGGATTCCCTGTTTAATAAATGGTGTTGGAAAAACTGGCTAGCCATATGCAGGAAGTTGAAACTGGAGCCCTTCCTAACACCTATACAAAAATTAACTCCAAATGGATTAAAGATTTAAACATAAGAACACACACCATAAAAACCCAAAAGAAAACCTAGGCAACATCATTCAGGACATAGGCATAGACAAGGACTTCATGACTAAAACACCAAAAGCAATGGTAACAAAAGCCAAATAGACTAATGGGATATAATTAAACTTAAGAGCTTCTGCACAGCAAAAGAAATAATCATTAGAGTGAACTGGCAACCAACAGAACGGGAACAAATTTTTGCAATCTACCTATCTAACAAAGGGCTAATATCCATAATCTACAAAAAACTAAAGATTTACAAGAAGAAAACAAACAAACCCATTCAAAAGTCAGCTAAAGAGATGAACAGGCACTTTTCAAAAGAAGATATTTATGTGGCCAACAAACATGAAAAAATGCTCATCATCACTGGTCATTAGAGAAATGCAATTCAAAACCACATTGAGATACAATTTCATGCCAGTTAGAAGGACGATCATTTAAAAATCTGGAAACAACAAAGGCTGGAGAGGACGTGGAGAAATAGGAATAATTTTACACTGTTGGTGGGAGTGTAAATTAGTTCAACCATTATGGAAGACAGTGTGGCGATTCCTCAAGGATCTAGAAATAGAAATTCCATTTGACCCAGCAATCCCATTACTGGGTATATACCCAAAGGATTATAAATTATTCTATTATAAAGATACATATGTTCATTGCAGTGCTGTTTGTGAAGGTCTGGCCACAAACCAGTTTTATGGTCTTCAGCACACACTCACTCAAGTGAATAAAACAACTGAGTATGTACGTACCAGAAGAGAGGATGCCTCTGTAGAAAACTGTTGCAGTTTGTGGTGCAAATCATTAGAAACTCTAATGATTGTTTCTTTTGCTGTGCAGAACCTCTTAAGTTTAGTTAGATCCCATTTGTCTTTTTTGGCTTTTGTTGCCATTGCTTTTGGTGTTTTAGTCATGAAGTCCTTGCCTATAGCAAATAACAAAGACCTGGAACCAAGCCAAATGCCCATCAATGATAGACTACAAAGAAAATATGGCACATATACACCATGGAATACTATGCAGTCATAAAAAACGAGTTTGTGTCCTTTGCAGAGACATGGATGAATCTAGAAACCATCATTCTCAGCAAACTGACACAGGAACAGAAAACCAAACACTGCATGTTTTCACTCATAGGTGGGTGATGAAATATGAGTACCCTTGGGCACAGGTAAGGGAACAACACTCACTGAGATTGGTGAGGGGGTGGTGGAGGGTAGCGGTAGGGAGGGACAGTGGAGGGCAGAGAGGATGGGGAGGAATAACACCAGGAGAAATGCCTGAAGTAGGCAATGGCAGGGATCGAGACAGCAAACCACCATGGCATGTATGTACCTATGCAACAATCCTACAGGATGCAGGATGTGAACATGTACCCCAGAGCCCAAAGTACAATAAAAAAAAAAATCCTTGGGCCTGTTATCTTCCAGTGGGCCCTTCCCCAGTCCATGGGATACATACACAACTCTGACCTACCATCAGCTTGCTCACAGTGTTGCCACCACTCTTAACACCAGGAGCATTTTGTAAACTTCGGCTATGTTACCCGGGTTCCAGGGCTCATGAAGCAGGTTCTCTAGGCAGGCTACTTGAAGCACCCCTCCCATGGTTTCAGTGAAGGGAAGCAACACTCCTCTCCCAGAAGGAGCTCAAGGAAAATACCACAAACTGAAACAGCTTTCTCCAAATGTATCCTCTCTTCCAGTATCTTCAGACTCAGTGGTTTTATTCACTTGAGTGAGTGTGGGCTGAAGACCATAAAACTGGTTTGCAGGTAGACCTTCACAAATCCTGCATAAGGGTTCAAATGCCTTATCCTGAAAAGTGTGGGTGCTTTCTTCTGAAGTTGTATTTCTTTAGGGACTTTAGTTAACATGAAGGCAGAACAGTCTAATTTTATAATTATATTGCAAATTCATCAACTAATACTAGAAGATTAGCTTTTCAACTTCAACTTGGTATTTTTTCAACTATATAACACTATTTCAATTTATATCCAACACATAATGAGCCAGGAGAATCATATCTATGAAATAAGCACATCAAGTAAGGAATAGCTATGTGCATATACTTCTTTAATTACCACGATATAGTTCCATGATTTAGGAATTTCTGAGGAAATTACTAAGGGAAAAAAATAAGGTGAGATTAGGTAAAACTGACAGAATTACAAAGAGTAAATATTTAACAGTGTGTCAGAGTAGGATCCATAGTGTTAAGTTTTTTTTTTATGTATAACCTTGCTTTGAAGTGAAAGCTCTTATTTCCTCATTCAATATATATTTATTAAAATCCACCTAGGTAGAATGTTGGGCACTAGATGTATTTCAGGGTAAAGAATGTAAGTGCTCTGATGGAGCTTGCATTCCCAAGGGAGAAAGAGACAATAAGCAATTAACAAATAAATAGACCTAGCCATTTTTGATAGTGATAAGTATGTAATAGTAAGAAAATATGATATAGATTGAGTAGGGATGAGGATGTGGTATAGTAGACTCGAAGGCCTCTCTCTAAGGAGGTGACATTTGAGTTGAAACAAACAAAAAGGATCCAGCTCAATGAACATAAGGTGGCAGCTTGTTCCAAGCAGAGGAGACAGAAAGTAAGAATGCCCTAAGGCAGGAATATGTTTGATAAATTCATAGATTAGTCAAAGGCCAATGTGACTGTAGCATAATAAGAGAGGTGGAACATAGTAAATGATGAGGTCAGACGGGGAGGCAGCAACCAGTTCATGTAGGGTCTCAAAGGTTATGCTAAGTCATTAGATTTATCTTAAGTACAGCAGAAAGCTTTTTGTAGGGTTTTAAGCCAGGAAATGACGTGTCTGATTAATGTATTTAAGACATCATTCTCTCTATGGTGCAGAGTATAAATTCTAAAAAGCAAGAATAAAAGCTGGAAGACCAATTAGGAAACTATTACCATGGTTTAAGTGAAAGATGATAATGACCTAGACTAGGTAGTAAAGATGATGACATGGATGGCAGTGAAGATGGATATAAGTGATGGATGTGAGATATATATATTTAAGGTAGAGCTGATGGGACTTACTTATTGATTGTAGTTAGAATATAAATGAAAGAGCATAACTCAGTCTTGAGGAATATGATTGATTGAGAAGAATGGTTCAGAAAGTTTTAGAAATTAGTTTTCCATGAGATAATTTTGAGAAGCTCACTGTACATTTAAAGTGAGGAGTCAAGCACATACAGTTGCAAATGAATTGGAGTCTGGAGGTCAGTGGAAAGATCATGGTTGGAGATACAAATACGAGATTTATTGGCATTTCGATGACAGCAAAGGGACCACATAAGATATTTAAGGAAAAAATGTTCAAGGATTAAACCCTGAAACATTTCAATATTTACAGGTGGAATATAAAATGTTAGACTAATGAAGTACACTCAGATGGACAAACCACTAGGGTAGTAGAAAAGTCCCAGGTGAATGTACATCACAGAAATCAGAGAGTGAAACGTGTCACAAGAGATAATAGTCAACTCTAGCCTAATGTTTCTAAGAGATGGAATAAGATAAGGAGAGAGAAATAGCCATTGTACATGTCATGGGTGATGTTTTCATTTGTGTTACCCTCCCTGACCCTCTACTCAAAGATAGCAATGTCTGAAACAAAAGCTACAATAAAGATAGTTTATTTTGGTTTATGATGCTAGGGACTAGGAATGGAGGATTGAAAAGAATGAAACAGAAAAAGAGGGAAAGTCAATACACATATGCACTAAGCTCATCATCAACATTTAGCTTATAGATAAATGTTCTTCTCTTCTAACCCACAGGGAGTCAATCCTAAGGCACATTCTACATGGGAGACCTGGAGCCTTCTAAGAAGCTATGGATAATGTGCTTTAGAATTGACTGCCTACAGGATTGAAGCGAACAATATTTATCTATAGGCTTTCCTTCTCCAGTGGTCAAGGGTTGTTAATGGAGTATTACATTTCCAGGTTTTCACAAACTCCACTATTGAGAGATACTGTCTTTGGCGGAATCAAAGAAGTATCAGAGCAGGAAGATAAAGAAAAGAGATACAGCTAAGACAAGGTATTGTTTGGTTATATTTCCAGAAAGCTTGTCACCATAGCAATACTTGCAATAAAAGGTGATAAAAAGGAATGTCAGATGGGGCAAAAAAAGCTCTGACAACTATTACAAGAAAAGAAAATTGCAGTCCAGTATTCCTTATATACAAAGATGTAATTCTTAAAATGTAGCAAGGTAAATCTATGAATACTTAAAATGTATAATACATCATGACCTAGTGGTACTTATATCAGGAATGCAAGGTTAGTTTAGCATTACAAAAATTAGTACATTTTACTAGGTGTGGTGGCTCGCTCCTGTAATCCCAGTGCTTTGGGGACCAAGAGGGGAGGATCACTTGAGACCAGGAGTTCAAGACCAGCCTGAGCAACATAGCGAGCTCTCATCTTTGCAAAACAGACAAACAAAAAATTAAAAATTGGCCAGGTATGATGGTGTACACCTTAAGACCCAGATACTTGGGAGGCTGATGTGGGAGGATTGTTTGAGCTCAGGAGTTTGAGACCAGCCAGGTGTAACATAGCAACACCTTTTCTTTAATAAAAACAGAAATTATCGAGGTACCATGGTGCACACCTGTAGTCCTAGCTACTCAGGAGGCTGATGCGGGAGGATCACTTGAGCCCAGGAGTTCAAAGTTATGGTGAACTATGGTCATGCCATGGTCTGAGTGGTAGCGCAAAACCCTGTCTCTAAAAGAAAAGAAAAACTACATAAAAGACTTCAGATTTGAAAGGAAGAAGTAGTAAAATTCTCTTTATTCACAGGCAGTGTCTTTGTAGAAAATCCTGTGGAGTCCAAACAAAGCTACTAGAACTTATAGAAGTTTAGCAGCGTTCCAAGATATGAGATTAATATCCCCAGATCAATTATTTTTTTGGTACACTAGCAATCAGAAATTAAAATTTAAAAATATCATTTGCAATGATATCAAATGTGAAATATGTAAGGATAAATCAGACAAAATACATGCAAAACTAGTGCTGTGAAAACTACAAATATTTCTGTAATACAATTTTTAAAACCTACATAAATGGAAAGTGATATTGTATTTGTGAATTGGAAGACTTAATATTGTTAGGATGTCAGTTCTCCCTAAATTGATCTATAGATTCAACTCAACCCCAAACAAAATCTGGGAAAAGCTTTTTTTTTTTTTTTTCCATAGAAATTGATAAACTTTCTCTTGAGTTTACATGGAGATACAAAGGACTCTAGGAAAGCCAAAATAAATTTGAAAAAGAGTGAAATTGAAGACAAACTCTACTTAAACTAAAGACATAAGGTTATAGTAATAAAGACAGTATGATATTGATGTCAAGATAGGTAAGTAGAGCAACATAAAATAATAGAGATTCCAAAATTATATCTACACATATGAACAACAAATATTGACAAAAATGATTTTGAGGAGAAAGGAGTCTTTTATTTAACAAATGGTATGAATGGTACTTGAAACAATGAATATCCTATGCAAAAGAAGAAAATGAAAAAAAAGAAAGAACTTTAATCCATAACTCATACCATATATTAAAAAAATTAACTCAAAATGAATCATTAACCTAAATGTAAATTGAAAAGCTACGAAAGTTCTAAAAGAAAACACAGTGATTTAAGTGATTTGGAGTTATGCAGTAATTTTCTAGGCATGACACCAGAACTGGAGGGCATTATGCTAAGTGAAATAAGCCAAACACAGAAAAACAGCATTACATGATCTCACTTATATGAGGAATCTTTTTCAAAAAGATCAAACATACAGAGATAAAGAATAATACAATTGTTATGGGGAGTGGTGGTAGGAAATGAGGAGATGGAGGTTAAAGTATACCAATAGCATATATGTAGGATAAATAAGTGTAGGATACTCTGTCTCAATAAATAAATAAGCCTCGGGGTCTAATATACAACATGAGGACTAGAACTAATAAAATTGTATTGTATTAGGAATTCCTCCAAAATAAGTAGATTTTAGCTGCTCTTGTCACACAGAAAAGGTAACTATGAGATGACAGATTAATATGATTCAATATGGTAACCATTTTACTATCTATACATATCCCATAAATCATGCTGTAAACCTCAAATATACAAAATAATATTAATTTTTTAGAAAAAAAGAGAGAATGAAAAAAGCCATTGACTGCGAGATAATATTTGCAAATCATTTATGTAATAAAGGGCTAATATCTGCAATATATAAGAAACTGTTAAAACTCAGTAATAAAAGAAAGACCCAATTAGAAAATGGGTAAAAATTTGAATATACTCATATAACAAAGAAGTTATATGGATGGCAAGTAAGCACATGAAAAGATGGTCACCATTATTAGTAATGAGGAAAATATAAATGAAAATCTCAATAAATTACAACTACATATCTATTAGCATGCCTAAATTTAAAATGACTCACCGCACAGAGCAGGTGTTGGCAGGAATGTAAAGCCTCTGGAACTCTCATTCATTCCTGGTCAAAGCAGTTCAGTGGAAGCTTTGAAAAAAGGTAGTCTTATACCTACGGTATGGAACAGCCATTGTACTCCAAGGTATTTACTCAAGAAAAGTAAAAGCATATTTCCATAAAAGATTCATACCTAAATATGCAAAGCCAAAAACTGAAAATAATTCAAATAGACGTCAATATGATTGGATATGTTCATTTAATAAAACACTATTCAGTATAAAGAGAAGTACTACTAGAATCTGCAACAACACAGATAATCCTTTCAAGCAGTATGCACAGGGACAGAGATAGTTATAGAAACTGCATATTTTATTATTTTATTTACATACATTCTAGAAGATGCCCGTTAATCTGCAGTGGCAGAAATCACATCAGTGGTTGCCTAGGAGAGTAGTGGAGGGTACAGAAGGAAGGGACTGAAAAGGGCATAGCAACACTTTGAGAGATGAGGGCTTTGTTCATTTTTTTATTGTGATGTTGGCTTTACAGATATATTCTTGTGTCAAAATTTATCAAATTTTGTACCTTAAAGATATCCAATTTACTGTATGTCAGTTATACCTCAATAAAATTAATGCAAAGAGGAGGGAGAGAGATACTTGGTACAGGCAAGGCAAAGTACTGCTGTGTTGCTCATGTGTTAAACTGGTTGCCCAACAATAATTGAGAAAAGATAGGTGATTCAAAAAGATGTGAGGCACAGCACCAGAAGTATCTGATACAGTAATAGCAGACTGTGGACAAAGAAGTCCAAATAGTAATATAGACAGAAAATCATCATCATCATCATAAATTAAAATTGTATAATATTGGCCAGACACGATGGCTCACACCTGTAATTCCAGCACCTTGGGAAGCCAAAGGCAGGCAGATCACTTGAAGCCAGGAGTTTAAGACCAGCCTGGTCAACAAGGTGAAACTCTGTTTCTACTAAAAATATAAAAATTAGCTGGGCATGGTGGCCTGGGCCTGTAGTCACTGCTACTCAGGAGGCAGAGGCTGCAGTGAGCTGAGATCACGCCACTGCACTCCAGTCTGAGAGACAGAGCGAGTCTCCATCAAAAAAAAAAAACATGTATTAATATAGTATTTACTATCACCAGACTCTTAATATTGTAAACACATAAGTTTTACACATATATATTAATACCTCATAACATATATTTATGACAATTATAGATTTTTATATATTATATATTGTAAAATAGATATGTATATAGTTCATATAAAATATATATTTTCTTATAATAAACCCACTAGTACCATATAAATAGTAGTACTATATGTAGTAGTTGACACTATATTTTAATTCAGGAATATAGGAATGAGTTATTTCCATTTTAAAGATGAAAAAACTGAGACAGAGAGTCTTAGCTAGTGTCTTAGTGAGTTTGGGTTATTATGACAAATTATCATTGACTGGGTGGTTTAAACAAGAGAAATTTATTCCTCAGTTTGTGAGGCTGGAAAGTCCAAGATAAGGGAGCCAGAGTGGTTGGGTTCTGACCCTCTTCCTGGTTTGTAAATAGCTGTCTTCCTGCTGTGTCCTCATAGTGGAAAGAGAAAAGAGAGAGGAAGCAGCTCTCCCTTGTCTCTGCTTATAAGGGCACTAATCCCTTCATGAGGGCTCAACCCTTATAGTCTAATTGCCTTCCAAAAAGCCCATCTCCAAATACCGTTACATTGGTATTAAGAATTTTGGGGAAGCATAAACACGCATTCCCTAACAGCTGGTAAGGGGCTAAGTCCACTCATATTAAGTAGATAATACTTTTGAAAAATATCTGTGAAAGTAACTATAGATATAGACAGATATAGACAGTAACTCGGATTGATGAGTAGGAAAGAACCAAGCATTAAGGAAGAATTCTTAAAGATGATAAACGCTAATATATGTGTGTATACGTATGTATACATATACACATGTATGTGTATATTTATATGTATATGTATGTACATGTATATACATATAGATGTATATGTTGATAGAATGATCCAGAAGAAAGGTTAACAAATTATGATTCAGTGGAAACAACATAAATACAGGAGTGACATCTTGGGAAAGCAAGCCATGTAATGATTCTGCGATGAACTAATCTGTTGAGACCCTGCATTCGAACTACATCCAAAACCCTTTTAACCTCCCAACCTGCCTTTCCAATCTCATCTTTTGTTGGTCTCCATCTCATGCATTAAACATCTCTAATTATTCTGAACACACACTGTTGTCCATTTCTCTGAGTCCTTGCTCTACTTTTAACTCCTGAAAGAACATCTCTCACATAACTCCCATATAGCGACCTTAACCTCATTCTTCAAAACCTAGTTCAAATATTAGTATATTTGTGTAACTTTCTCCAACTTCCTAACATCAAGTCTGCTACTCCCTTCCTTGCCACTCACAGAACATGTGACCTCTTATAGTTCTGTTCACATGACATGGACATATTTGCTTATTCATCTTCTTCCTCCATTAGATGGTTACATTCTTGAAGATTGGGCTATATATTTTATTTTAAGAAGTTTTATCAGGCTGGGCGTGGTGGCTCATGCCTGTAATCTCAGCATTTCAGGAGGCTGAGGCAGGCAGATCACCTGAGGTCAGGAGTTCGAGACCAGGCTGACCAACAAGGAGAAACCCCATCTTTCTAAAAACACACAATTAGCTGGGTGTAATTGTAATCCCAGCTACTCGGGAGGCTGAGGCAGGAGAATCACTTGAATCCAGGAGGCAGAGGTTGTAGTGAGTAGAGATTGTACCATTGCACTCCAACCTGGGAAACAAGAGCAAAACTCCGTCTCAAAAAAAAAAAAAAATTACCTTATCAAGCACAGTGCCCATCGTGTTTGTTCTCAAATGCGTTTCAACAGTGAAAATCTGAATAAAATATAATTGGCCTAACTGAATCTCAGGACATATTTATATGTAGAAGAACTTTCAGTACGTAGTTGATAGTAACTCAGTAGAGAGCTGTTCTGCTATTTTAAACATTGCCTCTCTTAATACACAAGACTATAGAGTGTAAAATGCCCTGGGCCAGTAAGATAGTGCCCTTAGGGTTAAGACGAGCACCTAAAACATTGCCTGATCTCTTGCCCGTGTAAAGCTGTTTGCTTTGTCCCCTGGTATTGGATGACCCCTGAAGATGGCATGAGTATCCCTAGGCTACTAGCAATTCTGTTGAGGGAGATTGTATAGTTTTCCACTGAGCTACGTAGAAAGATTAAATTGAGTCACAAGGGCTAAAGAACCTGCCTGGGGCTAAAGAAAGTCGACATTTGAGTCCTGCAAGCTCTGGCCCTACTCGTATATTTGGTGCACAACCCTCTTTACTTCAGCAAACCTGTTAACAGCTTCAGCACTTACAGTGATAAAGCAGAAAAAATAAACAGTGTTTGCCTCAGTAACCGGCCTTTTTGGTGGGTGCCAATTCTCTGCTGCAGTTTTTCTACAACAAGCTGAGAAAACGAATGAAAGATGTTCTCTTTTTTTTTTTATTTGTATAAAATACCTCTTATTTCTAAAGCATGGGTACACCATGCCCAATGTGAGTCTTCTACTTCCTATTAGAGATTTACAGCCAATTTTGAATTTGCTGCTGCTGCTGTTTGCTTCCCATCCTATTTCCAAGGGCTAGCAAATTTATAAATAGTTTACATGTGGTTCAATTTTTTAGTCTATTTTCTCATCAGATTCTTAGGCTTTGAGCCATCAAAAATGGCAAGAGTAATCAGAATTGGACTTAGGGTATGGGAAAGGGTACTTGGCAAAGGTGTGACTGACACCTTCTCTCTCACCCCCTATTCTTTTCCTTCATCATCAAATTTTCTACAGTAAAATATCCTTGCTATCTCTGAAATGGACTGCCCCCCAACCTCATTACAGCTATGTCTTTGTGTGATGGCCTAATCAGATCCTGAGTTTATTTCCTTTCTGTTACAGTCAAAACTGTCTCTGTATATGCCTATCTATATTTAATGGTTTTCTCTTGGGACTCAAGCAATTCATATTTTATGTGAAGTAACTTAATTTTAAGGTGTGTCTGGTCTAGATAGATATTTTTCCCCTTTCTACTCTTCTAAGACAATGACAATTTGATTTTCCATTTATGGTAACATGAATGTAACCTCCTACAACTTAAGCACATCACTTTTGTCCAGTTTCTAAGAGCAATCTCATTTGCCAAGCATCCTATTTGAGTGCAATGTTTAATGCAGACCTAGTACCACCAACATTAAGGAGAACTTTGGCTGGGTAACCAATCATAGATGAAGGGGGAGCAAAAAATCCTCAAGATGGCATTTCCTCTTTGTCATCCTTTCTAGTCGATAAGCTATCACCCACCTAGTTTCAGAAAAGTTGTAAAACTGCTTCTGCATACAGGCATAAATTGTGCACGTTAGATTTCCATTTTAAGAATTACGAATCTCATCCTAGTAAAGATCCTCATAACATATTAGTTTGAAAGGCATCGAAAAATACCTAAAAGCTTCCATTGCTTGTCATTAGTGATACCCATATACTCCATCCCACCACCAATATTGCTGTCAATCAGGTAAATTAGTGCTAAGAAAAGTGCTCTGCTCAAATAAAGCAGCCTGGGCCTGGAGGTGTTCCTCTAGTTCCATTGTTCTTAGAAACCATGCTGTTCTAACATAATAGCAATGGAGATGAATCTCTGACACCATGCATTTTAACTAGAATATTTTGACATTCTGTTTTACTTGTTATACTCATTTCTAAGGAAGAGAGAAGAGGATACTTTCTATTTGGCACAAAAAAAAGTATATTATCTTTTGGAAGTCGTTTTAAAAAGATTTAGTCAAATTTCATTTTATGGAATCATATACATCTATTTTTAAATGCTCTAGAAATGCATGACTTATGCTACCTCATAGTTTTTATTTTAACTCTTCAGTCAACATCAATCCACCTTCTCCCACTTGCTCTGCAGTATTATCTCTACAAAATTTATTTAGGTAGCTCCTGTGAAAATTAGGCTGGGCCCAAGGAATTTCTAAACTTCAATTAAAATATTTATGATTTCTTCATGCAAATATTAGAATATCACCAGAACACTAATGATACTCTGGGCCACATCTTCAGTTCTTCTATTCTGAAAGTGCAGCTTTAGAGCTCACCTAGTGCCTAGCTGAGCCAAGGCTTCACATGAAAGCTGACTGGCTGAGTTTCAAGCTAGATAAAAGAGAGGTGATAAAACAGAGCCAGAGACATTATTCTCTGGAGTCAGCTGAGAGCATTCTAACTGCTCGCAAATGTGCTTTCTATACTTCCACTATCTGTTGAACTGCAGTTTTTTAAATGATACCACCAGCAGATTGTACACTCCTTGAAGGTAGGGTCCCTGATGTTCTCTTTTTCATATCTAGAACATAGCATAAAACTGGCATGTAAGAGGGAACCAGTATATATGCATCAAATGAATGGATGGACAGACGGGTGGATGGATGGATTGATGGAAGGATGGATGGATGGAGAAATGGATGGATGGATGGATGAATGAATGAACACTCTGGCTAAACCAATAAGTGGTTTATGTTAATCCTAATCCTCAATACTGTGCTGACAAATCTTTTTATTTTAACTGCAAAAGAAGCTTAATAAGGTGTATTACAGCTCCAAAGTTAACATCCAGGACAGCAGAGATATCAAACACAGCCTTTGTGATAATTAGCATAGTTCTCTTCCTTCAGGAGCCTAAACAGATGCAGCCTCACACAAGGGTGAATAGCTTGACCAAGTGAATGAAGTCTGGATTTCATTCCTGACTCAGCCTCTTAGCCAGAAGCCCTGGTGCTGTGTGCAATCTGGAAACCCAATAGCATACCAACTCTTACTGAGATAACAATACATAAATTGTTATTTAATGTAGCCTACCAATTATTAGTATACCCCACTAAGTATTATTTCATGTACCCTACTACTAATAAAAATTACTCATTAGTAGGGGTACACTAGTGTAATCATGTAAAAGGAGAAACTTCATTTGGCCAGACACAGTAGTTCGCATTTGTAATCCCAGCACTTTGGGAAGCTGAGGCAGGAGGACCACTTGAGGTCAGTTCACAACCAACCTGGACAATATAGCAAGACCTTGTCTCTTCAAAAAAAAAATTTCTTTTTTAATTAGTCAGGCATGGTGACACATGGCTGTAGTCATAGCTACTCAAGAGGCTGAGGTGGGAAGATCACTTAAACCCAGGAGTTTGAGGCTACAGTGAGCTACATTCACATCATTGCACTCCAGCCTGGGTAACAGAACAGGACCTTGTCTCTAAAAATAAAAAAAATAAAAACAGAAAAGCTGCATTAAACCAAGATTAAAGAAGATAGTTTGAGTTCATTTGTTATTTTAACAAACAAAGCAAAAGAATAAAAGTGGTGAAAATTATAGTGTAAACTATTACACTGAACTGAAAATTCCTCTATAAACTCATCAGGAGAAAGTTTATTTCCTCTCTCTCATACCCATCCACAAAAGAGAATATAAAACTTCAGCCCACTTTAGCTTTTCGCCTTGAGAAAATGAGCAGAGCAGAGGACAGTAGTGAATCATTAGTTGCACTGAATCTGAATTCATGTTACAGCAGAAAGCATTATACCCTTGTTTTAATATTAGATATCAGATCCAGCTATCAAGTCAAAGAATTTTTACTTATTGAATGCTTAAATTTGTGACTGAGGTTTTTAAAACCAAGTTTATTAAGATAAAATTTATATTAAGATGCATGTAAAACATTTTAAGTGTACAATCTGATGAGTTTTGACAAATGTACACACCCATGAAACCATTCTCCCCAGTGAAAATGCAGAAGGTTTCTACCACCCCAGTGAAGATGGAGAACAATTCATAATGCTTTTTTCATGGCCCACTGTAGTAAACCTTACCCCCAGTTCTAGGCAAGTGATTATCTGATTTCTATCATAAAATTAGTTTAGACTTTCCTAGAACTTCATGTAACTGGAGTAATACACTCTGCAGTCATTTTTTGTCTAGCTTCTTTCATTCAGTGTAAACGCTTAACAAATGTACTCATATTGTTGGATGACTGTGTTCCTCTTCATTGCTGAGTAGTATTCCATTGCATGAAAAAAAAAGGTTTTACTTTTATCTGTTCATGGAGCTTGTTTCCAGGTTTCGTCTATTGTGAATAAACCTGCTATAAACATATGTGGATATAAGATTTTGTGAATGTTTTCTCTGCTTGTGTTAGCATTTTAGGAGTATAATTGTCATGTCTTATAGTAAGCATATGATTCACTTCATTAAAAACTGCTACATTCTTGTGACAGCAAAGTATGAATGTTTCGCTTGCTTCACATCCTCATCAACACTTGTTACTGTCAGTCATTTAATTTCAGCTATCCCAGTAGGTCTGAAGTCATATCTTGTGTGAATTCACATTCCCGGCTACCTAATAATGTTGAATATTTTTCTATATACTTATTGTCTATTAGAATGCATTGGTTTTTGAGGTATAAATCTCTTTGCCTGTCTCTATTGGGTCATTTTCTTTTTTTTATTGAGTTGTAAACATTCTTTATATAGTCCTATTACAAGCCCTTCATCAGATGTATGTGGCAAGTATTTTCTTCCAGTCTGCATATTGTCTTCTCACTTTCTCAATGAAATCTTATGAAGAACAGTTTTTACTTTTAATGAGGTCCAATTTAAGACTTTTACCTTTTATTTGATGGTTATGTTATAAGAATTCTTTGCCAGCCCAAAGTTCTAAAGATTTTCTCCTGTTTGTTTTTAGAAGTTTAATAGTTTTAGCTCATGTGCTTAGGTATGAGCCATTTCTAATTAATTTTGTCATAAGATATGAGGCAAAGATCAAAGTTCATATTTTTCATCTGAATAACTGATGTTCCAATACCATTTTTTTATTTTTTTATTTTTTTTGAGACAGAGTTTCGCTCTTGTTACCCAGGCTGGAGTGCAATGGCACGATCTCGGCTCACCGCAACCTCCGCCTCCTGGGTTCAGGCAATTCTCCTGCCTCAGCCTCCTGAGTAGCTGGGATTACAAGCACGAGCCACCATGCCCAGCTAATTTTTTGTATTTTTAGTAGAGACGGGGTTTCACCATGTTGACCAGGATGGTCTCGATCTCTCGACCTCGTGATCCACCAGCCTCGGCCTCCCAAAGTGCTGGGATTACAGGCTTGAGCCACTGCGCCCGGCCTCCAATACCATTTTTTGAAGAGTCTACACTTTCCTCTTTGAAGTGAATACCTTTGTCAGAATTAATTGACCATAAGTGTGCGAAGGCTGGTTCAATACTTTATTTCATTTTTTTCTTGTCTGTCTTGATTATTGTATATTTAAAGTAAATTTTGACAAGAAACATGACATCCAACTTTAATCTTTTTTGTAAAAATTATTTAACTACTCTAGATTCTTTGTGTTTCCATACTACTTTTAGACACAGTTTCTTAATTTCTGTGGAAAGATCTGCTGTGATTTTGATAGATGTTGTTTTGGATTTATTTATTTACTTTTTTAACGTTTAAGATTTGAATTTTTTTATTTTATTTATTTATTTATTTATTTTTAAATTGCATTTTAGGTTTGAGGGTACATGTGAAGAACATGCAAGATTGTTGCATAGGTACACACATGGCAGTGTGGTTTGCTGCCTTCCTTCGCCTCACCTGTATCTGTCATTTCTCCCCATGCTATCTCTTCCCACCTCCCAACTCCCCCTCATTTTCCCCCAACGGACCCCGGTGTGTAGTGCTCCCCTCCCTGTGTCCATATGTTCTCACTGTTCAGTACTCGCCTATTATGAGAACATGCGGTGTTTGATTTTCTGCTCTTGTGTCAGTTTGCTGAGAATGATGGTTTCCAGGTTCATCCATGTCCCTACAAAGGACGCAAACTCATCGTTTTTGATGACTGCGTAATATTCCATGGTGTATATGTACCACATTTTCCCTATCCAGTCTATCATCGATGGGCATTTGGGTTGGTTCCAGGTCTTTGCTATTGTAAACAGTGCTGCAATGATCATTCGTGTGCATGTGTCCTTATAGTAGAATGATTTATAATCCTTTGGATATATACCCAGTAATGGGATTGCTGGGTCAAATGGGATTTCTATTTTCCAGGTCATTGAGGAATCGCCACACTGTCTTCCACAATGGTTCAATTTATTTACACTCCCACCAACAGTGTAAAAGTGTTCCTATTTCTCCACATCCTCTCCAGCATCTGTTGCCTCCAGATTTTTTAATGATCACCATTCTAACTGGTGTGAGATGGTATCTCAATGTGGTTTTTATTTGCATTTCTCTAATGACCAGTGATGATGAGCATTTTTTCATATGTTTGTTGGCCTCCTGTATGTCTTCTTTTGTAAAGTGTCTGTTCATATCCTTTGCCCATTTTTTAATGGGTTGGTTTGTTTGTTTTCTTGTAGATCTGTTTTAGTTCTTTGTAAATTCTGGATATCAGCCCCTTGTCAGATGTGTAGACTGCAAAAATTTTTTCTCATTCTGTTGGTTGCTGATTCACTCTACTGACTGTTTCTTTTGCGGTGCAGAAGCTGTGGAGTTTGATTAGATCCCATTTGTCTATTTTGGCTTTCGTTGCCATTGCTTTTGGTGTTTTGGTCATGAAGTCCTTGCCTACACCTATGTCCTGAATGGTTTTGCCGTTTAGGATTTATTTATGTATTTGGGGACAATGTACATCTTAATGCTGTTGAGTTTTCTACTCCATGAATATATCTTTTCAGTTATTTATATCCTCTTCCATTTTGCTCAGCAATTCCTCACAATTTTTATTGTAGAAGTCTTAATTTTATTCATATTAACTGGTTTTGTTTCTCTTGTGATATATTTTAAAATACTATTTTCTTTATTTTTATTTTTATTTTTATTTTTTAATTGCATTTTAGGTTATGAGGTACATGTGAAGAACATGGAAGATTGTTGCATAGGTACACACATGGCAGTGGGATTTGCTGCCTTCCTCCCCCTCACCTATATCTGGCATTTCTCCCCATGCTATCTCTCCCCAACTCCCCACCCCCCACTCTCCATCCCCCATTTCCCCCCAACTGACCTCAGTGTGTAGTGCTCCCCTCCCTGTGTCCATGTGTTCTCATTGTTCAACAGCTGCCTATGAGTGAGAACATGCGGTGTTTGATTTTCTGCTCTTGTGTCAGTTTGCTGCTCATCTATGTCCCTACAAAGGACACGAACTCATCATTTTTCATGGCTGTGTAATATTCCATGGTGTATATGTGCCACATATTCCCTGTCCAGTCTGTCATCGATGGACATTTGGGTTGGTTCCAGGTCTTTACTATTGTAAACAGTGCTGCAATGAACATTCGTGTGCATGTGTCCTTATAGTAGAAGGGTTTATAATCCTTTGGATATATACCCAGTGATGGGATTGCTGAGTGAAATGGAATTTCTATTTGTAGGTCCTTAAGGAATCACCACACTGTCTTCCACAGTGGTTGAACTAATTTACACTCCCACCAACAGTGTAAAAGTGTTCCTATTTCTCCACATCCTCTCCAGCATCTGTTGTCTCTAGATTTTTTAATGATCGCCATTCTAACTGGCGTGAGATGATATCTCAATGTGGTTTTGATTTGCATTTCTCTAATGACCAGTGATGATGAGCATTTTTCATGTTTTTCTTGGCCTCATGTATGTCTTCTTTGAAAAGTGTCTGTTCATATCCATTGCCCACTTTTGAATGGGCTTGTTTTTTTCCTGTAAATCTGTTTTAGTTCTTTATAAATTCTGGATATCAGCCCTTTGTCAGATGGGTAGACTGCAAAAATTTTTTCGCATTCTGTTGGTTGCCGATTCACTCTAACAACTGTTTCTTTTGCTGTGCAGAAACTGTGGAGTTTGATTACGTCCCATTTGTCTATTTTGGCTTTTTTGTTGCTAATGCATAGAAATGATTGATTTTTGTAAATTGTCCTTGTATCTGATAAATACAAGTCTCTCTCTCTCTCTCTCTCTCTCTCTCTCTCTCTCACTCTCTCTCTCGTGTGTGTGTGTGTGTGTGTGTGTGTGTGTGTGTGTGAACTCCTTGGGATTTTCTACATAGATAATTATGTCATCTGGAAATAGAAACAATTATATGTATTCTTTTCAGTCTTTATGCATTCTTTTTTCTTGTTTCGTTGTATTGGCCAATATTGCACTCCAATGTCTAATCAAAATGATGGGTAGGGACATCCTTATTCCGCAATTTTAGAGGGCAAGTATTCAGTGTTAGAGCTGTATGTTTTTTGTAGAGGTCCCTTTTCATATTAAGGATATTATCTGCTATTTCTAATTGCTAAGTATCTTTATCATAAATGGATATTTTGTTGCAACTAAGATTTTCACCCACTGAATCGGAATCTATGTAGCTTTTATGTTTGGACAAAAGTTGTTTGTGGTCTGATTTTTAAAACAAAACATTTTAAGAAAAAATATTAAGTTTATAATGTGCTGCTGTCTCTGTTCAGATATGGGAAAAGGGGAAGAATTACTTTATTAGTATTAGACATATCAATCAAGAAATATCCTCCCCAAATGAACTGTTTGCATTCAAGAATTGTATTCCTCCAAACAATATAATAGTGACTTACCTTTACATAATACTTCACAGTTTACCTGGGAGTTTTTACCCGTAAGAGCTCATTTGATCTTTAAAACCTCTGAAATAAAGTAAACTAATTTTTTTAACTATATTCATTCTACCATGGAAGAAATAGGGCTCAAAGATATTACATGGAACATTTTTATAGATATGTAATGTTAATTAGGAATTTCACTTCTGTGCACAACTTTGTATAGTCAAACTTTGCGGTTGGTGTAGGAACAAAATGGTTGCTAAGGATGGTGACAAGGAATCTCTTCATTCTTAAAGCAATTCTATTTCTTCAGAGATAATTTAGGACTTCTCTGACAAAATCTGAAACGTAGAATCCCTTTGAATAAATGTTTACCTAGCTGTAAACTCATCATGTAATAAATGTAAGTACCTGAGAGACAGGGCCTGATTCTTAGTCTCTTGAGTATGACTCTGCCCGTAGCTCAGAGCTGGCACACAGATCACAAAGCAAATGTGTGTGTTGGCAGACTAGAATACTACCTGCTTCTGCTTCTTCTGAGATGAAGTATTAAACTCTAACAACAGTTTTGAATCCCATAATTACTTTATACTGCAAAAGTAAATAACAAAAAACAATTTTGCCCTTCAGGAGTCATATTCTACTTCTAAAATTTCTTAGTACCTATCCTCTACTGAGTTCTAAAAAAACAAATGACATAGAGAAATTAGCATCTATTTATACTTCTTAAAATTAACAGGACAAACATATGCTTTAGATATCTGAGACTCAAATTTTGATTCATTATAATTTATAATGTACACCTAAAGGGGAAGAGTCTAGGATTTCAACTGTGGATCATGACACAGTCATAAACACTCAGCAGCATGCTCAGTATTGCAATGGTCTCTGTTTATCCTTCTTCCCTGCTGTAGTGAAAACTCCCTGAAGGCTTTAGCTGTCTTGCTCCTAACAACTGGACTGGGTTTCTACTATCATACCTAACGCATGCTAGCACTAAATACATATTTGGTGAAAAATGAATGAGTGCCAAAACTGAAGCTACCAGCTCAAGTTCTGAATGAAACTACTTGTGCTTTTTCAATTTAATGGCAGAATAGTTTGAATACAAGAACACATGCTGGGGATCAGGACATTTTTTCTATTAGATGCTTTGTTTATCCCTACATCTTTCAGACAGGCAGAGGGAATGTGCTCCAGGAAGGAGAGTGGGATGCTGGGTGTCAAGTCTCCAGGGTTTAATTCCCAACTCTGAATTTCACCAGCTTCAAGGCCTTGGGCAAGTCACTTAACCTCTGTTCGAAACAGAAATAATACCACCTCCTCCCAAGAGCGCACCAAGGCAAGTTTGATTGATAGCTAAGCTCTTGGAGTCTTTGATGAAATGTGCTGAATGTCTGCCAAGTATTACTACTGCTAATAATAATAATGTTTTTCTAACACAGTCCCACGGAGCAAAATAAATCGGTAACAAGGGAGAGATTGCTCCATCGAAGCAAATTGTGACCAATTCTTTTTGAAAGAAGGATGATAGGCTTTGTTCCACAATGGTATCATTTTCTGCAATCTGTTCTCTCCTTATTTATAGGTAGAACTGGTTGTCAAATGTCTATGTGAGATGTTTATGCTTCTTTAGAAAGGAGAAATGAAGGGAAGAGATTTGAGCTAAATACAGATACAATCATATTATGGAAGTGTCATGTTTTGGGGATTGGTTAATCAATTTATAAAAGATAAACAGGTGATTAGTAAGGTAGAAATGTTGTCATTTGTTATTTCATCAGCTACATAGTTTCATTGTATCCAAAAAGAAAATCTAAGGAAACTCTAATCCAACAATTTAGTTTTGGAACATCTATTTCTTGAAATAGAAATATTATTCTGTATTATTTAGAAACTTTGTTCTTTTTTGTTACAATATCAAATATGATTTTAAAATAAGATTGATGAATTTTTTGGTTAAAAATAATACATTTTTACTCTAGAACATTGAGACAAATATATAAAACATAAATGAATAAAAATCAAAATCTTACTACAACGTACCAATTAAAGTGTATTCTCTGTATAGACTGCCAGAGCTCAACCCTATGTCTGCCATTTTCACTTTGACCAGTCTTCTTCATTTGCATATAGCTCAACTTCCTTATCTTCTCAGTGTGACAATACTGCCTGTCTTCCAAGGTGTTGTGGAAAATTTATTAAATAGTGCATGTGAAGTACTTAGAAGACTGCCTGGTAGAAATACCATTATTAAGTAAGCTGTTATTGTATTGCTATTACTTAACCACTCATAATATCTAAATTTACAGATAATTTTTATGTCTTCTTTATTAATAGAAATTAAATATTAAGATATAGCTTCCTTTAAAAATTTGAGATCACACCACACAAACCTTTTTTAACCTGCTTTTCCACACTTAGCACATTACAAGGATTGTCTTATATCATTAGACACTGTTCTACACTATGATACAGTTACGTAGGACTGCAAAATATTCTACCAATTGATATGTCTTAACCTAAAAAAAAAAAAAAAAAAAAAACAACTTCCTATAGTCACCATTTATGTTGTGTCCATTTTCTGTTTTTATAAAGAATACAGCAATGACCATCATTTTGTGCATCTCAGCATCTTTTAAATTATGGTGTTGGGATAGATTCATCAAAGTAGAATTTGCAAGGAGCAAAGGATATACATATTTTAAAGCTTTTGCTATTAAATTATCCTTCAAAAAGGTTGAGACAATAGTGTTATGTCATAATAATTTAATGTTGTCCTTTTAAATCTACATAAACATATTGTTTATTTTTGTGTGAGCCATGCCTGAGATACTCTCTTATTGGAAGTTTAGAGACAGAGAAATAAATGAAAAGAGAGTTCAACAGGTTAAAAGAGTGTAGATGACTTCTGCATTTTTCCAAGATTGATGTCTACCTAGAAAAATCATATAGATGGGCATCTCAGAAGATATATACATGTTGACTAAAAAAATAGCAATCATATGTGCTGCCCGTTTTCTCTATTTAGAATGGTTTGTTTTCAAATCGGTTATTTTCTTCTACTTTATGATATATAATATTAAAGCTATTTGATATAGCTGTATTCTGGCATAGTTTTTATTACATTCTTATAAGTTACTTATTTTAGAAATCAGTTAATAGAAAGGCAAGTTTTCTAACTTTTTTAAAGTTTTATTTGATATTTAATTGACAAATAATTGTGCAAATTAATAGGACACAGTGTAATGTTTGGATACATGTATACATTTTTATCTCAGTAAGATGTACATCTTTAGAGAGATCCTGATGCAGATACAAGAGGCTTCTGGCATATTTTAGGAAATGGATGTCCTTTTGTATGATTCTCATTAAGTCACACTTGCCCAAGAATTGTCCTCTTCACCTTCTTAGCCTTGCTTTTTTTTCTCTGAACTGCCCTCCAGAAGGAAGACAATCTCTTTTAAACTAAGTAATATAAATTGTGTCCAGAAAAAAAAAAAAAAGGCAATCTTTGACTTCAGTTTGGTGGCAGGAAAAAGAAGAGAATGGAAACTTAGTTATTCCAATGAAGATCTTCCCCTTGATGTTAATATATCCAGTACCTACTGATAACAGGAACATGTTTCATGTATTGTGATGAACAGTGTACATCTAAATTCTACATATAAAGCTGTAATTTCATTGAGGGGCTCTAGTGACATTGAAAAATGATGTCACTGGTAAGCTGAGTTTGAATTACAACTTTAATTATTTACACTTGGGTCTACATTATTCCTATATTATACCTGTCATAGTACTATCTTGTCCTGGGCCTGCTAACAGGATCATGGTGATAATTTACTCCATCAGTGGGTCAGGTAGAACAGCATAGCCGCATCAGTCAACCACTTCATACAGAGATGAGAGTAATGCAGCAACTGGTTAGAGCATGAAGGGTAGAATTTACATAGAAGCTGTTTTGCAAATCATATCATCTAGCAAAATTAAAGCTTCCGAGGCATCTCCAGAGAGTAGCTGCTCTAACCTGCTAACCTCTTAGAAGTAGAAAACTGCTTTCATTATTTTCCTATATATTTAACTGTCTCTCTTACTATTTATTGTTTGACCTACCTCTGAGATTACTTTGATCACAACGGGAATCCAGATTTATTTTGGATATTTTTATTTTGAACTTACGTGTTCCTGTGAGCAGACCCCAGTCTCTTTTAACAAAATCACCTTGTTTGTGACTTTTCTTACATTAAAGACCCCAGGAAAATATAATGTAGTTTGAGCACATATGGGTGTAAGAGATTTCGGATTCATTCCACTTATCTAATATTTCACTTAAAAGAAATCTTCAGGTTATGATTATTTTTATGTATTTCATTAAAGAATAGTTGTATGGTACAAATGAAAGTAAACATAATGTTTTAACATGAGTCTGTAAATCATAGAGTTCCATATCATGTAATGGTATTACTAGGAACTATTACAATTTGATAGGTATGTTTATATGCCTTTTCAAACAGCCTCCCATGAAGAAGAAGAAAGAGATGGCATGGGAAGGGCTTTAACTGGACATTAATCACAACTATCATCCAAGTTCCCCATGGAGCCCAAGTATTTCATGTGACAGCCTGAATGAAGAGAAGTTTCTATAGCAAAAAAGGGAGATACCAGTCATATGTAAGTGATTCCACTAGTTACATGTCAGTGGGAAATACTTTGAAATCAGCTTGTGTACAATTCCAGTAATTGCAGATTATACACACACACACACACACACACACACACACACACACACACACACGACTTCAGCTGATCAATAAGTACTCTTAGAGAAAGAGCACATAAGACCAATCTGTTTTCTTGGGAAAGAGTATAACAGAGGGAGAGCTTAGAGAGGAAAACACAAAAATAAAAATCGTAAGTGAGTTGGGTATTATTGGTTATTATTGATTATTGGTGCTTCTGAATTATTTCCAAATAAAGAAACTATTCCTATTTGTGTCCTAACAATGAAGAAAAAGTAAATCTCATTTATGTAACTACCTACCATGTCAGTAAGCACTTTAGAAACAGAGCAAATACTCTAAAGTTTTGTTTCATAAACTTTGTATCTACCTATACATTTTTCTTTAGAAATAAGATATGGTTTATTTGATGAAGGCCTTGTACAAAACTCTAAACTTATAGAAAACATCACACTTCTATATAGTATCTTTGATTTTCTAAATTACTTTCAAGGAAAAAGGTAAAAATATTACACATGAATTAAATTTTCTATGCTGGAAAAGCTATTTTTACAATTATATGGATTTATTTTCTAAATTGAATTTAAAAGTCTCCAGTCTATAATGTAAGATGAGTCTTACAGACATGCAAGAAGAAAAATCAACATTAGCTCTAGGTAGTCAATGTGATTTATTGTCCACACTGTAAACATTACAATGTTGAACAAATGGTTAACTAGCCTTTACCTACATTATTTACATTTAATAACTGGGGAAAAGTATTAACAAAGTCCTTGGGATTTGCTGAACAATTCCCTATCCAGCCTCTCAGTTTTTTAATATTAAAGCTGTTCTTTATTTAAAATTTATTTATTTAACTTTAGGTGCATACTGTATCTGGCATTATTCCCTATGTTATCCCTCCCACCCCTTCCCTCCCTCCCCACTCCCCCGCCGTCTCTCCCCTAACTGCCCCCCAACTGCCCCCAGTGTGTGATGCTCCTCTCCCTGAGTCCACATGTTCAAGCCAAGGCTAAAGGGTTGGCCTGGCCTCATGTTCCCATGAGGGAGCTCCCACAGACAGATGTTTCTGGCCTTTTCCCACTTGCTTACTGACTTACATCTTCTTGTGGGATTTTCTGGCTGGCAAGTTGGAAAAGCACTCATAGTAATTCCAGCTTCTCTTTGTGAAGCTGCCTGCCCATAGAAAGTCTACATTCTGCTCTGTCGTACTAGGCTTCTTGGGTCAGGAGTCTCCTACAGGGATGTCCTGTGGTGCCCAGCTCACTATGACAGTGTGGCTGAGTATAAATCTGAGTGAAGAATTAGAAAAATGCAAACCTAAGCCATATCTCCAGCTTAGCTTTTATCAGTAAGAAAGCTATTATCTTGATGCTCATCTGCTTCCTGTGGCTATGGAGTGTTATTTATTGAGTATTTCAAGAGAAGAAAGGCATGAGGCACTGTCTATTAACCTTCAAAGATGGATGCAAAAACAAATGTTTAGAGGCCAGAATAACATGTAGTGGTCTGGTCTTTGCTGATGGGGATGCAGCTAGGAGACAGGACCATTTAACAGCTTGTAGATCCAGGTCTTCTAGAATTGAATCCTGGCATTTTGAGGCAGCATCTGTGTGGCTGTTATTCCAGTGGTATGGCTGTTTATTAGCTGGGACAGACCCGAGCAAGCTGGATACCCAGGCCTATGTGTGCACATTATTGTTGCTGCCCACAAATTGCTTGCACAGAGGTAATTAGGCCAAGCATTGCAGGTGAGGCCCAGAAAAGAATAAGGATATCTTGAATAAAGGGAGTTCTTTTTTCACGTATCACTGTGAAGACATTTTAGGCACTGGATGTATGAAATGATCTTAGCTTTCTTTTTTTTTTTTTTTTCATCCAAAACCTTCAAGCTAGAACTTTAAATTTCAAATGCTGTTAAGTTCCATTCAAGCAACAGAGCTTCATAATAGGCATTGGTAGGAATTTGAATTAACTTTCTCCTGACCTGCATTTAATGCAAAGGAGGCGAACTATGCAGGGGCCCATCCCCTGTATTCATGTGGTTTGTTTCAAGAGAACTCTGCCCCTGCATATTATCTTCAGGTGACTCTGGTTCATCAACAAGTAGCCTGCAGTAGTGGAGTCCTTATTAAAAAAGGAATAAACAAACTTGCATGAAGTAGAAGAGAAGCATCCCAACAAAATGTATTCAAACCCAAAAGCTCAGAAGGCAAATAAAAAGGTGTGTGTCAGGAATACTTTCTCAGGAGACAAGTTTGCTCAGGTAACGAGGAGAAATTGGATTCAATTATATTATATTATATTATATTATATTATATTATATTATATTATATTTATTTTGAGAGAGAGTCTCACTTTGTCACCCAGGCTAGAATACTGTCAGGCAATCTTGGCTTACCGCAACTTTCACTTCTCAGGTTCAAGCCATTCTCCTGCCTCAGCCTACCAAGTAGTTGGGATTACAGGTGCCTTCCACCATGCCCGACTAATTTTTGTATTTTTGGGTAGAGATGGGTTTCACCATGTTAGCCAGGCTGGTTTCAAACTCTTGACTTCAAATGATCCACCTGCCCTGGCCTCCCAAAGTGCCAGGATGACAGACATGAGCCATCCCACTCAACCTGGATTGGTTTTTAAAACTATAAGAACGTGATCATTGGAGAGTGAAAAAAAAAAAAAAAAAAAAAAGAAGTTTAGTTAAGCGAGGGGAAGAGAGAGATTTTCTTAGGAGCAAGGTTAAGCTTATAAAGAGAAGAGAATAAGCCAATATGAGCAAGAAAAAGAAACCTTGGAGGCCAGGCTGGGCAAATAAGAAAGGGGAAAGGTCATGCACCCAGGTTTAGCTGTCTTTGCATTAGAGGATTAGAGAAGAGTGTTTTCGTTGTTACTTGATCAGAAAGTGTGATTGAGATTCAAAGAAAACTACCAGAGCAGTGGCAGTGAGATCTCCAGAAGCTCACTGGAATGATTCTCCCAGAGGGAGTCCTGGATCCCAAAAACCAAGGGGAGGCATCCCGTTAAAGCTACAAACAATCATCTTCCTAAGGCTTGAGTCAACTGTCAATGAGTGGTTTTCTAAAAGTTGGATATGTAACACAGGAGAAGACTAGAGTATTATATTTAAGGCATTAGTAGGAGCATTTGATGATCCTGTGGTGATCGTAGGCAGTGAAATCTTTCCTGAGATAAAATGCCTGAGAAATGTATGGCTAAGGGAAGGCACAGAGAAGGCAGAGCATCATACCTATTGATATGTATTATATACTAATTTTAGAATTTTACGTAAGAGCTCATTTAATATTTATAATAATCTCAGAAGGGAAGACTATTAATATAATCATTGTACAGATAAGAAAATTAAGGCATAGTAATTAGATTTTCTCAAGGATATTTAACTAGTAAATGGAGTAGCTAGAATTCAAATTCATGTGGGCCAGTTTCAGCATCAGGGCTCTTCAGCACTATAATTTACTGTCTGTCTTATATTGAAGGTTACTGCTGGATTAGGAAGTCATCTGATGAGATAATGCTTTCTGGGTGTGATTACCCAACACAGGATGGGGTGGGGACAGTAAACACATTTGTTTGAAAAGTGGGTCTTTTTGGCAGACTCACAATTCGTTAAATTCACGCTTCTTCTAGGACAGACAGGCTGGTGGCAGTTTAGCAAAACTAAATCTGGAGGAATATGTTAGAAAAATAAATGTCTGAAAGGAAAAGTGTAAGCTACAAGAAAACAAGATGAGTTTTTTAGGTGGTACAATAATAAAGTCCTTTTAATTGTAAAAACACAACTGGGTCTCCCTGAAATGAATCATAGGAAAAAGGGAACAACAGAGACATGTTGCAGTACTCCAGAAAAGATGATAGCTGAAGAAAATATTTTTGCTGACATTAAAGTTCCTCAGTTATTCACGACCTGAAGAGACACGGAGCTGGGGAAGAAACAGGCTCTGGGAAATGGCGTTTGGCAAAATGTTGGGTCTGACCAGGACTTGAGGGACACAGATTCTCAAACTCTAACACCAGTTTTGTTCAGCAATCCGCTAGGGTGAGGCAAAACAAATGTTTCAGGCAAAACAAAGCAAATGAAACCTTAGAAGCAGAATTCATGGGCATTATCATGATCAGTAGCAGCAAGAAATGCTACCTCAGAACAATAGGCTATATCATTAGACAAAAGCCACAGTGGGTTCATTGCTAAGGTGCTGAAAGCAAAGAGGTCAAGGGTAACACAAGATGAGATTTTAAATATAATAGATGCGAAAGAAAGGAGGCCCAAAGAAAGCTTGGGAAATTTCTAAATTTTGCAAAAAGCAGTGGTATCTCAAATGCTGCTCTCTGACAGAGGAGGCTGTGCATAGGTGCATTCCTCTCCCGACATGATCAATATCTGTATGTAGCCCCCAGTGAGAGAGTTCTCCCAAATGACTTCATGTTCACAAGACATAAATTTCACATAATTGTGCTAGACTTACGGGGAATGAGACCACTGAATACTGCTGAGTTTCTTCTGATGACTGTCACAAGGATCTAGATTTTTACCAAGTACTGCTTTCTAGGAAAAATGTTTTATTTAGATAACTGCCCCAAAGACCTAGAAATTTGCAGTTTCAGACGAGATTAGGTGCTCTTAGGGTGGTATAACCGTAGACAAATTTGCTTGAGTTTCACACTTTCATGGGTGTAGAACTAGTGCCAAGGTAATTTTTCAACCCTTAGCTTTAGTCAGTGAGGGGCATTTTCATAGAGTAGGAAGTAGAAAAGAAGCCACTGGAGGTAGGCAGCTCAAAACAACAGTGGTGGCTTCCCATGGCTTCTGTGATTTGTTTTGAGAATTACCTGCCTGGCTAAGCTGGGATCATTTGTTGTGACATCCCGATGAGTGCTACACTTTGAGATTTCCTGAAAGAGGTATTCCAATCTTAATCCATCAGCTCCTCAAATGATTATATAAACTTCTAATTCCATATAATAAATATATCTTTAATCAGCTAACCTGGAGTAGCCTCCATTTTCGGATCAAACCCTTATTGATATCGCTAATGTCAAAATCACTCAAATTCTGATCCTAAGGGAAATGTATTCCCATAGGATATAACCAAGACTGCAAGTAGCAAAAAACAAACAAACAAACAAAAAACATCAAATCTACTCAGTATAACAGTGACCTGCCATTGGCTAAGAATGAACAGAATAAGAAAATTTGATGACAGTGATAACTTTTGGAATTTAATGAATTTCTTTTGAACTTAAGAAGTCTGGATTTGTCTTTTTTGCACTTGTTGAAAATTTTTGATATTTGATTTATTTAGGAAGTGTCATAAATTCAATGTTTCATCATTTCTTCCTAAGAATTGGAAGATATTCCTATTATCCTATAAGATTTTTATATAGAGTTTAAGTATCCCTTATCTAAAATACTTGGGACCAGAAGTGTTTTGGATTTCCAGTGTTTTCAGATTCTGGAATATTTGCATTTACACAATAAATTACATTGGGGCTGGGACCCAGGTTTAAAGACAAAATTTATTTTTTTATCTATAATAGGCACATAGCCTGAAGGCAATTTTATACAATACGTTCTTAATAATGTTGTGCAAGAAACAATGTTTGTGAACACTGAACCATCAGAGAGCAAAGGTGCCATTATCACAGACACCCTGTGGATAATCTGTGGTTGTTTGGCACCACCGTCATTCCTGATTCTGAATGCGTATACTACAGATAAGCAATCACTTTTTCTACACTCATTTACACATAAGCACTTAACAGCAAAAACAGAAAGAAATGACATACCTTTAGTACAGTGAAGAAATACTGTGATCAGGCTAGCCAAGCAGTACAGTAGCATCACCAGAATACCCCGATCAGCTGTTAAGCAACAACCAACAACAACAGTAGGCTTTTTTTTTTTTAAGTTAATTCTTTAAATTTAATCGGTCATTTATAAAATTCCTCAATTAGTAAAAGTTGGCTTATTTTAATAGCCTTAAACATTGGCCACTATTTAAACAAGACATTCTAAAAAAAAAAAAGCAATCACATAATAGTTTATAGTAATTTACAAGTGGATGGTATACATTTAGATACAGAGGTAGAAGTCCAGTTTTACAATGTTTCACTAATACACATATACCAAATTCAAGGCACAAAATAGTTTGCTTCACAAAAAAATACTGTAAAAATGTCATTTGCTGTTCTACATTGTGAATAAACCTTTCAAAAGAATCTTTACACCCTTCCATACATATGCCATAGAATAAGATTTCTCTCTCTCACTAATCATAGTTAGCACAAAAATGGGGACTTTTTAATGTGGAAGTTCCCATTTTTAAAAACTGTTTCTTTGCAGAGCTGCTGTGTATTCTAGATAAGACTCCATCCAAAGAAATGAAACACAGCAACTTCCTGAGGAAAGGGCACTTTCTGTATGCAGCAAAATTCATAGGTAGAAAACATATGATCTTTTTGGATAATTAGGTCTCCAGACACTTAATGAAGCATTTCAGAGATAATAAAAATTAAAGGCTGGCACAGTGGCTCACACCTGTAATCTCAAACACTCAGGGAAGCCGAGGTGGGCAGATCACGAGGTCAAGAGATGGAGACCATCCTGGCCAACATGCTGAAACCCCATCTCTCCTAAAAATACAACAATTAGCTGGACGTGGTGGCATGCACCTACGATGCTCCATTTTAGTTGAAGGTTACTGTACATTGGATTTTTGTTTTAAGTGAGAAAAAACATCAGAAGCAGATGATGGACAAGAAAGTTGCTCCTCTAGAAATGATGAAGCATTCTGCAGGAGGGCTTTTTTAAATGTTTTCTCCAGAGTCATCTGCCTTATTAACAATGGTTTTTGGCTTAGAAGTTTCTCTTTGATTTTATGAGCTGATATGATTCGTTGTTTTGTTGTAATGCATGCTGTTCTAGTCTTTCAATGATCTTGACAAACATTTTTACCATGTCATCTAGAGGCACTTTTTCTGCAGTTTTAACAATGCTATCTTCATTGTCACTATTATCACAATCACCTTGATTCAGAACAATTTCAGGTATTTCATCATTGATCAATGAATGAACAATTGGAGCCTCATTACTGATGTTAAAAAATTCTTTGATAGTCACTTCTTTGAGCTTACTGAAGGACTGTGAAGGTATATATATATATTTTTTGCATATGTAAGGAGATCAGACATCATTTTTTTTTTTCTCACTTGACATACAGAATCCTTCAAAGCCACCACGTTGTTTATCGTTATCACTCAACCTAGTCTCAGGCCAGAGACTGTGTGAGGCATATGCAACTGTGTCTTTAGTCACTGTGTTCCAGACATTGGCTGCAGCATATACGGCAGGCCTCATGCTAAACTCTTGAAAACCCTCCACACTCATATCTCTGTTCACTGCTGCTCACCTGCTGTTCAATAAAGTGTTTTTATATTTATTTTTCATTGATCTAAGGATACCCTGGTTATGTGGCTAAATTAATAAAATCACATTTTGGGGAAAGTACATTCATGGATCCACTCATTCAATACATGATTGAGATCTTCATTTTTAGCTTTATACAGTGTTTTCTATTTTTCACTAACTTCTTGAACTCTTGGCTTCAAGCAATCCTCCTGCTTTGGCCTCTGAAAGTGCTAGGATTACAGACACGAGCCATCATGCCTGGCCTATTTTTCATTTTATCACTTTTAGCATAGAACTTCAACAATTTATCCTTCTGTTTCTTTAGGTCTTATATGGTAGCTAATCCAACACAATACTCATCTGTAAGATGTTGTATATGTACATCACTATCCAGTTTCTTCAAAAGCTTGACTTCCTGTGTTATAGAAATATAAATACTCTCTTTTTCTTAATACTAATACCTATAGGGATATCTTTGGGCCTTTTGACATTTTCAACATCATCTTTATACCACAGTACAGAGAATAAGCACCAAAACACCATGACTAATGCACACAGGGCTTGGTCCAACATGGGGCATTGTGGAGAACCTGCTGCTGACACACCTAGCCTACACATGTGCCTTTGTTTGTTGTTTTTGAGATGGAGCCTCTCTCTATCGCCAGGCCAGAGTGCAGTGGCATGATCTCGGCTCACTGCAATCTCCACCTCTTGGGTTCAAGCGATTCTCCTGCCTCAGCTTTCCTAGTAGCTGGGACTACAGGCATGCACCACCATGCCCAGCTAATTTTTGAATGTTTAGTAGAGAAGGGGTTTCAACATGTTGGCCAGGATGGTCTTGATCTCTTAACCTCATGCTCCCCTCCACCTTGGCCTCCCAAAGTGCTGGGATTGCAGGCGTGAGCCACCACGTCCAGTCACACGTGCCATTTTATTACACTTTTTGGATGTGCTTGCATGGGGGAGTCTGGATGTGCATGGAAAAGATATATCCTATGGGTATTAAAGTTTAATTGCCCACAGGAATTCTCTGGAATTCTGAAGGTAATGTGGAAGAAGCTGAAGTCAAGTACTATTAGTCAGTGGCAAATTTTGGAATGGGTGAATTCTGAATTGACTTTTAAAAGACTATCAATGATTGAGAAGGGAGGGTGCTCTATAGAGGATTTACTTTCTGGGTCCCAGCACATTACCTGTTTAAAAAAAGCAATTTCTTTGCAAAGGATTCAGACAATCTTTCCTCTAGATGTGTGCTTTGAACCAATTATAATTCAGCGCCAAAGAGAACCAGAGCTGGTGCGTATCTGACATACCGTTAGAGCATCACTAATCTTTATAGATCAAGGAGAAAATAAAGAGTGGTTTGTAATTTGTAGCACTGATCTAGAGAGCAATGGCATGGTATGACCTTTAACAAATTACTTATGTGATTGGTTAGTATGAAGTTGAGAAGAGGAACCAAATGACCAAAGACATTATGTCCCAAACTAGCCTCGTCCTAAGAATCACAAGCGATGAGAGGTGACAGCTCATATTTTAAGGTCTTTTCCCAGGAATGATCACTTACTGGTCTGGAGTGGAGCCTTCATCTGGAAATCTCTGGTCAAAGAGTAAGTAAAACAAATAAGCATTTCCAAAATTTGTGATTTAATAAAAACAATCACTCTTTACCAAACATTTAAGTTTCCTGGATGTTTAATCCTGACAAAAACTCAACGAAAGAACTATTATCTCCATTTCATAGATGAGTCTCAGAGCCTACTCAATTCACATAGCTGATAAGTGAAAGAACCCTGTCTCACCTCACAAGACTCTTGTGCTCCTGATCACCAAGTCTACTGCCTCCAAAGAGTTGTAATTCTCTATAGTTCAGCCTCACGTTCACAGTCTTGGGCTCTGAAATCTCACAGGCTCCATACAGAATTCCAGGTGCACAATTCTCCAGCTGTAATGGGCTTGCTGACCATATTAAGTTGTTAGATTGTAGTAAATGGCAGCTTTCTCATCTGTAAAACAGGAATATTGCTAGTATTTACTGCTACTAGAGCTGTGAGGATTAATTGCTTCAAATATATTAGAAAAAGCCAAGTGCCCTGTTGGAAGTGTGATGTCTTTGTTAGCCTTCAGGAAATGTGAATTCAGGGTATGTGAAAGTTATATCACATGTTTTGGTTTTTATCGTTTGTTTTAGGGTTTCTAAAAAAACATGATAGGCTTTACGGAGTCTGTGTCTTCCCTTAAGTGTACCTCTCCAATGTTTCCCTGATGAGAAGTTGCCATTTTCTTTTGAGACTACAAGACATTCGTAAAAAAAAAAAAAAAAAAAAAAAAAAAAAAAAAAAAAAAAAAAAAGTTGCTTCAGTATAGCTTTTCAAAGCATTAAGAAAGTATATTAAATTACCCTTTCTTGAACCATATGCCTGGAGAGTTTCTCCTACTCTCCCAACTGAAAGCAATGTATCTTAAGTCCTAACAGATTCACAGGCTTCAATCCTATGACTAATATTGAGCAGGCTCACCCAGGATTTATTAGGGATCAATGTGACCAATGGGTTTGGCAGCTGGTAAGTTGTCCTCCTTTCTTCTAATGCTGCAAAAATAACATTGTTGCCATTATTACATCATTTTAGTGTCTCCAAATATGTTCATCAGTCTGACCACTGCTAAATGCTTTTATGAAAAAGAAACTTTCTGCTTCTTAAAAGGTTAGCCAACATTTGAGTGCTGGCAAGTTACCAAACACAAATCTTTTCCTCCCTCCCTACCTCTCACTGCCCAGCTGATTGAGCAAGTAATATTCAAAATATTTGAGGAGCTTGATGTAGCCCACAGGAACATCAAGTTTCTCCTACTAATTCTTACTGTTCCAAATTAGCAATGCAGTTCTTGTCCCGAGAGCTCTAACTGCCAGTAATGGTCTTACTTTTTGTCTTAAAGACACCACATCTGAAGCCTAATGGCAGCACTAATCCTGATTTATTCCTCCAAATGCCAAACCTGGAAGGAAAGGTCAAATTGGTCAGTGGGTTCTTCTTAAAGTAAAACAAGAGGAAACACAGCCAGAAGAGGCCAATATAAGATGGCTTTAGTCTTGCCCTCATTTATTCAAGACAGTCAACTTACAGCTCATCTGTCACCCAGGATCATGGTGAGTCTTCCTGGGTGGCTGCTGCCTTAGTCCTTTAAATATTTTGTTCATTCTTTCCCATTGGAGCCAAGTGTCTCTTAAAAAAATATTGCACTGCTCATGTTCCTAAGACCTCAAGATTACCTCCTCCTTAAAACCATGCCAACTAGGAGGGGCCTCTCCTGTCTCAATTCGCTCCTTTCACAAAAGTTTGCTCTCTCGTTAATCTTTTACATTCAAAACATTTTTGGCATACTAGACCTGCATTTAATTAGTACAGACACTTGGAAGACTAAATGTCCTGGCCTTACAAGGAAAGGAAGGAAGGAAGAAATGTTTCAGGCCCAAAGATCTGTCTCTCTAAAACCTAACAGCTTATCCCCATCATCTCTCAGCTATTGAGGTCAGAGAGTGGAAGCAATACTAAGTTTATAAACTATTTGGAAGCAACCCCTATTAGGATTAGCACTCTACCTTATGTGAACAGGAGAGTTATCAGACTCTGACACCATGAACCGAAGCTGATCCAGCTTTCAGTGTTTGAGCAGTGAAAGAGGTACCTTTAAATCCCAGCACTACTTATAATCTGGTTTGCTCTTGCTATCTTGTCTCCATCAGCCTGCTGACCTCGATGCCCACCAGTAGCTTCAATGTTGAATGTTCTCTTTTGTGATTTCATGCTTTCCCAATGCAGCCGACCCACTCATGTCCTCACAGAGATCGCCAGGGTAAGAAATGGACGCTGTGCATTGTCCCAGGCGTGCAAAGGGAGCTATCAATAGCAACTGCTTTCAGTGCAGCCTCATTATGCTCTCAGATATCCAAAGTGGCATAGGTATGAGCGGTTTCCCTATAATCACCATTACACCATTGTGATTGATAGTCACATTTCAAGTTTGCAACATTCAAGCATATTTTAGTGATTCAATAACCTATAAAATGCCCTGCTTCCTTTCTTATAACACGAGGAAAACAAAAACCCACAGATACTACTTTGCTTTCCAAAGAATAATAAAAGAGTATTCTGCAGATGATACTTTCAACATTAAAGGCTACATAGATAATAAGTTTGCTTTAAGTGTAGTCTCTTTTAGCAATACACTTCGGCTACATTATTCCCTACCTTCTAATATTTATGACTCTTAACAAAGAAAGACTGTCTGTAATTTAGGTGTCCTCCTGCAGTTAGTAATCTAGAGACACCTGCACCATATGAACAAAATATATAGATGATTTCTATCATTCTTACCCTTAAACTTGCTAACTTTTGAATCATCATTTGCAAATATTTTATTGCATTTAACATTTACTCTTTCCTTGTTCTAGGAGAGGAGAGATTCCATTTACTTTAGTCATATTTTCTATGGCTAATTTGTAGCAGTTACCACCCAAGATTCTTCACTTGAGGCTTTTTGTGCAAGTTCCACTGTGTGTACATATGTTTTAAAATTCCCTCTCTTTTCTAATTCCTTTCTTTTATTACTGTTCATTCTTCTCCGTACCTTTCCATGTTGTACACTAGAGAAATATACAGCAAAGACATAGAAAATAGAAACGTTGTTTATTAAATCCATGTAGGCAGCTTGACAACTTGCATACAATTTTATACATGGTCATAACCCCATCCCTGAGCAAACCCCTTGAACCTTCCATGTCTTCTTAGTAGCCTGGGGGTCTTTTATTAATATAACATGTACTTTGACTTTACTTCTTTACATGACTTCTGAGTGACTTGGATATGACAAGATTACTTGATCCTGCCTAGAAAGGATCAGAATGAAAACCATGCTCTGTGTGTGTGTGTGTGTGTGTGTGTGTGTGCACGCACGTGCACAAGAAAGCACATACATGAGCACATGTGGTCAGTACTTTATGAAATGGAAACCCAGACCAGTGAAAGTAGTCCCTGGGAAGAAAGCTCATACTAAGAATGGATGTGAAGCACTGGCATCTGGGCATATTGAGGCAGAGGGAGAGAGGATGAGTGAGACTTACTAACTCGTCTCTCTGTCTCCAGTCTTTGTCCTCCGTTAGTTCTTTTCCACACTGTAGCTGCCAGAAAATAGAAATCTGATCATGATAATCACTTACTTAAAAGTTTTTAATAGCTCTCTGCTAACCCTCAAGATAAAGTCCAGACTCCTTAGCATGATATATAAAGCCCTTCATTATCTGGTTCCAGCCTTCATGGCCAGCTTTATCTCCCTCCACTCCCCACGAAGCTACAGATGTACAGCTTTTCTGTGTTCCCAGAATATGCTATGAGAAAAGGGTTTTTCTTCTATTCAATACCATTATGATGGAAGAATTGCGTGACCCCCAAAAAGCATCAAAAACTTACCTCTGTTTTGTTTCTTTAATCTAGGGCATAAATATGAGCTAAGCAACTTAATTACTCAAAAAGGTTACAGGCAGAATTATGTTGCTGTAGGGTGCTGTTTAAAAACATATCCTTTCAGTTTTGCTTCCTAATACTACTTGGTGCCATTAAGCACTCCCTAAAAGTTACATGCACTTGGATTTGGTAGGGTATCATTTACTTTTAGTTTGTTGTGTTCTGTTCAAGTACCACTAAAGTAAATCACCTAAATGTTCTTTCTTTAACCTTATTGTATGTGTATTTTAATATATGCTTGGAAAATTTCCCTGAGCAACTCATCTAGACTGTCATGAAATTTGGAAAATGTGGTAAAATATTGCACTTATTTTTGAGGTACTTTGGTGAATGCAACTAACAAAAAGACTTAGATCTAAACAGAGGATGGGGAGGTCTAGTTTCTGCCCCGCCACTGAGCAGCTGCATCACCTTGCCTCAAGTTTAAGTTCTGTCCCATCTCAAATGCTGTTTGAATGGGACTGAGAGAGTCCCTAAACTTCTCAAGGAAGAAGGTGCTACTCTATGTATCAATTCCCAGTCCATTGTGATATCTCTTTCTTATCAGTTTTTTTTTTTTTTTTTTTTTTTTTTACTGGCAAGGTTATCATTGGGTACTTCTCCTCACTAAATTCAATGATCCTTTGTCAGTTACTGCTGAGTTTTTAAATGTCACTTAAGATGATTGACCACACTCTCTTTGAAACTCTGCCTGCCCTTAGCTTCTTGTTCTCATTATACAATTGGAAGTAGCATCCTTTTCTTCTTCATGGGATCCCTTCTTTCCACCCTTTAAATGTAGGTGTTACCATAGTTGAATTCTGAGACCACTGTTCATCTCATTTTCATAGTTTGTGAGCCACCTATTCTTGTGGTTTCATCTTTTACCCAAAGGTGTGTAAGTCCCAGATTTTTATCTCAAGCTTGCACCTGGATTTAGACCTTTTTCTGAATTCCTGATGGTTGACTCCACCTACAATTCCTACTGGCAACTCTACCTTACTAGTCCATAATAAACTTTGTAATCTTCTCCTTTCCAGGAACTCTTACTCCAGTAATATGTGTCTACTTTGATACTACCAGTCACCCAAAGTAGACTTCTGGAAAGATTTTTTGAGCCCTTGTTAGTATCCCACATTTAATCAGTTTTCATATCTTGTCAATTTCAAATTTGTCTTTTTTCTTCACCCCTACTATGCCTAGGTTTTACTAATTCTCCTCATAAACTCCTAGGTATCCTAACTGATCCATTTGTTAAATGAAAGAATGAATGGATGGGTGGATGAGATCTTTTAAATCCTTGCGTACAATTCTGTACATCACTTTCCCTATTTGGAAATAAGGAAGTTGAGAATGTTCTGTTATATAACCCTGCCATTTTTTCATTGTTTCTAAAGCTTATCAGTCAATGTACCCTTAGTCAACAAGTATAGAACATTAGCCCTCCAGCCATAAAATTATAATCAAAAGCTTGATTTGGAGAAGTGATATTTGAGAAGCTTTTATAAACCATGTGTTTTTCATCTACGCCAAATGTCATCACTGGATCAAGTTAGAAAACCAAAAATTTATATATGGCACCCAATAGTTTAGCCACCAAAATCTTGCCTCAAGATTTGTTTTAACATTATACCTTTTTCTCTCAATGGAGGTTAAATTTTGCTGAATCCATTCACATATTGCATATATTGGTGATAACATTAAATTATACAGTGAACATTGAACTAAATGTTAGACTTCTACCTGAAATATATGTGTATATATATCCTGCTAGGAAAACTATGTTTCCCCTAAATATTTGCTGCTTCTTCCAAATAAAGAGAAGAAAATATTAAAGACAAATTTGAGGCAGAACATACCAATTATTTTGGCTGTTACAGTTGGCAGACTTGTGTCCTCTTTTCTATTTTTATTTTGCTATTTTATTACTTTTTATTGTTAAATGTCTTGAGTAACCTGGTCGAAAAAGCACTGAGTAGCAAATGCTTAAATGAAAATTTTAATACTGAAGATATTGTATTATAGGATTCTGTTATTTTTTACTTTTTTTTTTTTTTTTTTTTTTTTTTAGAGACAAGGTTGCATTATGTTGCTCAAACTGGAGTTCAGTGACTATTCACAGGTGCCAGGTTTTAATGAGTCTCCTTATGGACTCCTAGACATCCTAACAGATACATTTGTTAAATGGCAGTGCAGTACAGCTTTGAACTCCGGCAGCCAAACAATCCTACTGACAATGCCTCCAGAGTAACTGGGACTACAAGTGCACACCTCCACTCTTGTCTTCTTGTCATTTTATGTGGTTAAAAAAGTAAATGAGACAATATATATACAGTTTATAAGAGCTAGGACAGAAGGCTGCTTTTTTAGTTCCCCAAAAAACTTTTCTTTAGTTCAGGTGTTCAGAAATGCCATTTTTTGATGACAAAAGTATATACTTTGCAAGTGTTAAATAACAAAAATAGAATATTAAAATATTTGTAAATCACATATATTCTACTACCTGGCAATGATTTTGTTGTTGTTGTTGTTGTTGTTGTTGTTGTTGTTGTTGTTGTTGGTTTTTTGAGACAGTTGTGCTCTGTTGCCCAGGCTGGAGTTCAATGGCATGATCTCTGATCACTGTAACCTCCGCCTCCTGGGTTCAAGTGATTCTTCTGCTTCAGCCTCCTGAGTAGCTGGGATTATAATCAAAAGCTTGATTTGGAGAAGTGATATTTGAGAAGCCACCACCTGCCACCATGCCCAGCTAATTTTGTATTTTCATAGAGATGAGGTTTTACCATGTTGGTAGGCTGGTCTCAAAATTCTGGCCTCAGGTGATCCAACTGCCTTGGCCTCCAAATGGGCAGGCAGTGATTTTTTGTTTTATCATTTTATGTCCATCTTTGAATTTGGTATTTATATATATAATGTATATGCATGTTTTTAGTGAATAAAACCATGTGAACTTGCACAAATTGTCTTTTTATGTTCTATGCCACCATTTTTAATATTTTTAAATATTTTTGGATCATGTAATTTTAAAGATTAAATAATTTTCTGTTTTGTGATTTTTTGTGAACAGTTCTTTGTCACTACTGGATAAAAAGCAGATGAATTTGGAAGATTAAATTTTTAAAGATACAATGTATTGCCAACCCTTTAGAAGCTGAGAAAATAATAGCATACAGAAAGAAGTACAAAGAAGTAAGTCTTAGTGTCTACTATGGTGGTGACATTGCAACAAGTAACTTCTTGCTGTAAACTGATTAAACCTCATTGTAAAATATTATTTTTCAAAGAGAAAGACTGTAGAGCTGTAAGTAAATATCTTTCTAACATTACAAGGCCGCCATAGGCATTTTCTCTCATTAAAATGAATGAAGCCTCTATTCAAAATACATTACCATACTTTCTAACCATACTTAAGTAAAGATGAGATGAGACTCAAATAAATCTGATTCAAAAAGCTCTTCAGTTTAAGGAATCTCCTACTGGTAACTAATCTTTAAACCAGGCATCTGTGATAAATCTGGAAGGTACATTCACCATTAGACTCAGGTAGAGAGGAGTTCTTTCCTACACTATAGTTATAGCTGGTGCTCAATGGGCAGAATAAATATTTGGTTTTATGCCCCATTACTCTTACATAGTGATGTCTCCACATCCTTTACTGCCTCTGATAACCTTTCCAGAAGAATTTTCAAATATGGGTTTTGGGTGAAACAGAAACTTTGAAAGTAATCTCCAGAAATCCTAGCCTTTGGTAAGTGTGTGTGTGTGTGTGTGTGTGTGTGTGTGTGTGTGTGTGTGTATTACCAGAAGCAGCCACAGATGAAATGCAGGAAGAATTTTATGAGTCCCCATCTTTTCGAGGTCTGATGATTTATTTCCCTTGGGAAAAAAGAGGAAGAAAAAATGTTCTACTGTGAAGATATCACAAATCACTACTCTACTCTGCCACATGTAAAGTCTTGCTTTAATCATTCCTCACATTGCCAGATTAGAGAAAAACAAAATCAGATGTAAAACTCTTTAGTCCCAGAATTGAAGTGTAAGTAGTGCAAATCTATGTTCGTACCAAGTAGTCTCTTACTTTGGGTCTGGAATACTAATATTAATGTCATCTAGAAGTTAGTTATGTAACACCTCAGAACCCAAGTCTTCCATACGAGTGCTCTGTTTACTTTCATGTTTTTAAGATAAGCTAGGAAAAGATATGATTTCATTATTAAATTTCAATACAAAGTTACAACAGAAAGAGAGTTTATAATTTGACAGACCTAATGTTCTGAATTTTAGAAATAGGATCTAATGTTAGAAGTATTCACATTTTGTTTTAGAACCTTTTTTCTTATACTGAATTTTGAGGAACTTCTTTGCCCTACAAAGCATGGTCTTTTAGTTGTTCCAAACTAATACTGAGTTTTGGATGGGCTCAGAATTTGACAACCCTTTTCCTGATTTCTGAACCCAGAGTTGCTGTGTTTCATTGGGCAGATTGTGAACTTCAAACTCTATAAGAAGCTATTCACACTCACACAGACCAAAGTGCTTGCTATCTTCAGACAAGTACATCTTAAAGAGAAGGAAAAAAGGAAGGACAGAGCTAGGCATACCTAGTTGTTCCAGATCCACCAGCCAGAGAAGTTCCTTCATCCTTCAGAAGGAGTAAATGAGGGGGTGGAGAGAGAGGCCTGGAGTGTTACGTTAATGATGCCTCACCACAGAGAAACACAAAGTCAAGGGCAAAGGAGGTTGCCCCTTGGCATCCCCGCCCTGTGAAAATTATTTTTCATAAAAAACGTTAAAGACTACTCTATTCAATAAATAATAAAGGAAAGTTAAAGGCAAAGATGAAAATATCAGCTGATGTAAATGAATTCTATACTGTGTTAACAATGAACTTTTTCAAGGAAGTGAACAGAACTTTCTCTGGCCATTATTATAAGAAAAGTTTTAAAAATGTGTTCTTAATATTATTAGTAATATATAATATGTTGATATTATTGCTAGTATTTGTGTCCAGAGAAGAATACTGACTCCAAGAGGAATGATACAGAGTAAAAGCCTCTCTTTTTATGGGGAAAATTATGTAACTTATCAGGAAACACAGCCGCAACTTTGATGCTCAGCCATAACAATTTTATCATCCTGCACACTCAATATGTTTCCTCTTCTCTACTGTTTACATCTAAAAATCTTATCCATATAAATAAACAGTTTCTAGAAGTCTGTAACAGCATTTGAGGGAAAGGGCTGAAAAGATTTTTACCAACTTGAGAAAGCATACTTATTATGGTCTGATGTAAAAATTATGCTCTGCGTAATGAAACTTACCTTGGCATTTGGGGGTCTGGGGGTGAATTTTAAAGGGCAAGACAGTCACTCTCAGAATATCATGAGGTGGCCAAGAGATGATTTCAGGTATGGATTCTCAAGCAAAAGCCACAAGAGTACACATGCAGTATTGCAGGAACTAATGGGACATGGAGTGGCTCCTCACATGGATACACTAATGAAGGATCAACTCTAGAAAGCATGTTCCAGGGTGAAAGCAGGAAATTATTATTAAATGTGGTTATATTTGATCCCATTTAAGACAATCTGGAATAATGTTTATAAAGAACCAAAACATAATTTAACTAATTAACCATTTTGCACTTGTCCAACAGACACAGTGATAAAGCAAATAAATATATTTTTTCCCCATAAGTTTCAAACTCTCCAAGTACACGAAGCCACTTGCCTTCTCTTCCATACTATGAATGGAGACTTTTGCTCCAAGTATCTTTCTTCCTTAGGCCAACAATAACATGCCCACCTTACTTGCAGCTCTGGTCAGAGGACTGACCGCTTTTGTAACACTGCATTCATTCATCCATTTTTGCACTCACTCTACTTCAGGAGTCAGACATACTTGAGTTCGTTTTCTGACTCTACTACTTAATAACTGTGTGATGTTAGGCAGGTTTCTTGCCTTCTCTGAGAACAATGGGTATCTCCCTCACAGGGCTCTTGTGAGGATTTTATGAGAAATTTTATGTAAAGCACAAAAGCTTTACTTGGAACAGAGTGAGCATCAATTTGGATATGTTATTATGTTCATGAATATTAACCACACTATTAAACCTTGTGGATTCAAAGATTATTAATAAATGGTCCTTTATCTAGGGTATAATAATCATAATGTTATGTGAAGAAGTTTAAGGTAATGGCCAGATCGTTAGTCCTGAGATCATCAGTCTGTCTGGTTCACTGTTTAATTCCCAGAATTTAAAGCAGTGACTGGCCATCATTACACAGAAAATACTCAATAAGCACTTTTTTAACAAATTCATTCGTGAATTAATGCCTGAATTATTGAATAAATGAATTATAGAGAAATATACATATTGGTATGAATACACTAATGAAGGATCAGTTAATTCTTCAGGACAAGTGGGAATGAGGCATGGATTTGTGTTAAGAGGGAGTAGCAAAAGGGGTAAAGCTTTTTGTTTGTTTGTTAAGGTTGTGGGCCCAGGTTGCAGGGAAAGATTTCTGAGGCTAACCTCTACACTCAGATGGAAAATTTTTAGGTTGTGCAATTAGGGTAAGATATTTGAATTTAAAGATATAATAGGATCAAAAGTTCAAGGCTAAGAACAAAAAGGGCATTTTTAAGGGCTAGATGGAGCGTGGGCATACAGGGCAAAGACAGGAAAAGGGAATAAGAGGTGCAGAGGATGATCTGAAACATACATAAAGAGCTGCTGTGAATTCTAAGGCATTTGGGCTTCATCCTGTAAGCAATAGGGAACCATTGACAGTTTCTAAGGAAGGGAGACACAGCTTAGGTTCTGACAGTGCTTTTGTGTATAAAAGTTTCCGACTTTTACCACGGAGCTTTGCCCCCCACAAATTCTGTACCATAAATGAAAAGACTGTCATTTATGCTGTCTGTATAAGTCCTGCCCCAGGCATTTGTACATGAGGTGTTTTTCCATTTTATCTTGTAACATCTAATGCCATCAGCTTTGAAGTAAGCATCCTTCCTTTCAAGTTGCTTGGGATGCTTAATTCTGTGGTTACCTGATAAAGTGCCTAATGTTGTAAAGTTTAGAGCTTATTTCTTAACACTATAGATAAATCAAAAAGAAGGGTGATCATAGCTTTGGATTGGAGTTCATCAAGGAAAGGTTTCTCCGATAGTCAAGGTTTAGGTATTAAATACAATGCAGTGAATCCATTTAATACATGATATTAAGTGGGAAAAATATGTGTTTGAGAAGAAAATTGAATTTAAAGACTTCAGAGATCTGATATCTCTTAAAAATAGTGTTGGCTAGGATATACTCTCTCACCGAAGAAATATTTATTTGCCTCATGAATCTTGGACCTATGAGGGAAAATGGCAGTTACTGAAATATAATTTAGTACTGTAGGAAAAAAAGTGAATTGATGAAGAAAGTTGAAAGTCAATAAGTTTTACATAGAGATTTTAGGCAAAGAAAAAATACAAAGAACAAAGTCAAATGTACAGGATTCTAGACTAATTTAATTGCTCATGTTGGCAAACGAGAGTACAGATGTATGCTTCAGAATTTTAGAAGTAAAACCCTATCTTGTGTTTAATACGAAAAGCCCTCTTGGCCTTAACACATCCTTCCTACATCCCCACTTAGAGGACAAGAGAGTTCAAGCTGTTTATGGCAGGAATGTCTACCTTTGGGCTTTTTAAACCTGGTTCAAACCAATCACAATCTCTTTCTTAGGTCTTAAAATAAGATCAAACACTGCAAAATTCCCTTACTAGTGTTTAAGCCCAGTTGCCTCTGTCCAGATGACTCCTATAATCCAGCCAGGCAGAACACCTCACCCTGCTGTTCCTGCTGATTTTCTGTGTGTCCTTTGATTGTAAGTAATTATCTCCAGCTGTCCCTGCACCCTGGCCTCCTTTAACTCCTCAATGTCTGGCCTCAGAGATGGCCATGCTGGAGGAAACTTAGGGTCCTGAGTATCTCTGCACAAAGTGGTTAGGCACTAACCATAAAAATAAAAAATAAAAAATAGATTTTGGCATCTACATGATGCCATGCCCAGAGATTCTTCCCCAACCTCTTGAAGTACTTTCAATCTACAAAGTCAAAAGCAAGAAAGAAACCTCCCAAGGAAGCCTTCTCAAATTTTCATCCATTACTCTTTCCCTGCTTATAATGTCTATGAATACATCGTCTATTGTGTTAGTAGTTAAGACAAAACAAAACAAAAACACCTAAAAGAATTTTTTCTTCCTTGCTATTTTCCACTTTATTCTTTATTAAATGATCATCCACACCTGGTGAAGTGTTATTTGAGGTTGAAATACAGTGTGTCTTCTTTGCATTAGATTTTGCATTGAAAGGCAAAAAGCGATATAAAATTTTTATTGGAACAAATGGGTAGGTCTACATGCATGTATATTTATGTAGAAGTGAAGTATAAAATCCAATCTTAGCCAGGCGCGGTGGCTCAAGCCTGTAATCCCAGCACTTTGGGAGGCCAAGGCGGGTGAATCACGAGGTCAAGAGATCGAGACCATCCTGGTCAACAAGGTGAAACCCTGTCTCTACTAAAAATGCAAAAAAAATTAGCTGGGCGTGGTGGCACGTGCCTGTAATCACAGCTACTCAGGAGGCTGAGGCAGGAGAATTGCCTGAACCCAGGAGGCGGAGGTTGCGGTGAGCCGAGATTGCACCATTGCACTCCAGCCTGGGTAACAAGAGCGAAACTCTGTCTCAAAGAAAAAAAAAAAAAGAAAAAATCCAATCTTTTAGGATTTTTACACTTGCATTATTTGCCCTAGTTAACAGATGCTGTATTTTGCAACTTAAAATTTGAGAAATTTGAAGGAATTCTTGATTTTCATAGGCATTAGTTGTGATAATCATATTTTTCACAGAATAAAATTATCAAACAGATCTCTTATTACACTGCAATATTTTATTAAATGTCTTGACTATAAATCTCTAAAAATTAAGAGGCAGAGAGCTTTGGGAGAAGCCTTGAGTCAAGCTGCATGACAAACATATTGGCTGTGTCTTTGCTCTTTCTCCTGGATAGAAGCTTATGGCAAAAAGAGGAAAAGACGGGCGGGGCGCGGTGGCTCAAGCCTGTAATCCCAGCACTTTGGGAGGCCGAGGCGGGTGGATCACAAGGTCGAGAGATCGAGACCAACCTGGTCAACAGGGTGAAACCCCGTCTCTACTAAAAATACAAAAAATTAGCTGGGCATAGTGGCGTGTGCCTATAATCCCAGCTACTCAGGAGGCTGAGGCAGGAGAATTGCCTGAACCCAGGAGGCGGAGGTTGCAGTGAGCCGAGATCGCGCCATTGCACTCCGGCCTGGGTAACAAGAGCGAAACTCCGTCTCAAAAAAAAAAAAAAAAAAAAAAAAAAGAGGAAAAGACATTCTTGAGATTAATAATAAATCCAGATTACTTAATATGTAGTGGAGTGTATTAGTCATGGCTCTCTAGAGAAACAGAGCCAATAGAATATATAGAGATATATAGGAAAATATTTTGTGTGAGGGACTGGCTCACCGGATTATGGAGGCTGAGGAGTCCTGTGATCTGCCATCTGCGTGATGGAGGCCCAAGAAAGCAGGTGGTATCATTTCTGGCTAAGCTAGAAGACCTGAGAACCAGGAGGCCCAATGATGCAAACTCCCAATCCAAGTCTCAAGCCCTGAAAACCAGAAATGCCAATGTTCAAGAGCAGGAGAAGATGGGTGTCCCAGCTCAAGAAAATAAAGCAAATTTGCCTTCCTCTGACTTTTTGTTCTAATCAGGCCCTCAGTGGATTAATGATGCCTGCCCACATTTGTGAAGACAATATTCTTGACTCAGTCTATTGATTCAAGGAAACACCCTCACGGACACACCCAGAAATTATGCCTTACCAGCTATCTGGATATCTTTTAGCCTCATCAAATTGACAGGTAAGATTAACCAGCACAGCAATCAATAACAGCAACTTAAGAATCTATCAGTATAAAATTAGTTAAATAAATAATGGTTCACTTTAAAGTTGTCATACTATGTTGTCAATAAACATCAACAGTAGAGGTATGTATATTCAATGGTATAGAAAGATAGTTACATTGTAGCATTATGGAAAAGTCTCATTATAAAAGTATGCAGTATGATTTCAATGTAATCAATTGTCTGTATTAAGGTTACTAGCCTAGATATTGAGGACACCGGTTCTATTGTCACCTAGCTTGAGTGCAAGTGGCCTCTACCATTAAGGCTGGTTACCTTTGGAAACACCTTTGGAAACCTGGTTAATCTCTCCATGCCTGCAGTTCCTCATTGGTAAATGGAGATAAGAATAATACTTACCTTCTACTGTATTTGTCAGGGCCAAGTCATCTAATCTATGTGAAACACTTAGAAAAAGCACTGATTCATTGAACAACTCAATAAATGCCAGCTATTATTAATAGTACTATCTGTAATTATATATAGTTTAGATATACAAATATAAAGGCTAAAAGTAGAAATTATTCTTCTTGATATGTTTCTGTTTCTGTGTTTTTTTAAAATTGTCTATAACCCTATATTTATCTTGAAATCACAGACACACACACACACACACACACACACACACACACACACACACAGTCAATCAATCAATCCACAGTACATATCATTTGTAAGGAAGAAAACCTGAATGTGATTCATGGTTCATCTCTTTGAACTCAGTTTCTCTCACTTTCAGCAAAGTGTTTTCCTTTGCAGCTTCTGTCTCCTCATCCATAAAACAGTACTAGTTAAAAACGACTTCACAGGATTGTTATGAACTAAGATGAGTATCTAAGTCTTTTTAGTTACAATTTCTTAAGCAGTTTCTATGTTCTGTGCACAGAGCTAAATGTTTTAAATGCAATTCCCATTTAATCTTCACTAAAATAGGGGAAACCACACAAAATAGCTATTATCCTTATTTTCAAATGAGGATTGAAATGTTCCATAAGTATTTCAATAAAAATAATTTGAGCATACACCGAAATGAGAGATAGGCCTGGGCATAATCCTTTATTTTCATTAAGATTTTATTCTAAGTTTGTCTCTTTTGCACACTAGAAAATTTTTATTTGACTCTGCAGTTAATTTTAAAGCAATGGAATATAGTTTTCAGATACAAAACAATAATTCTTCTGTAATGTACTTTTTCTCAGCCGTGTAAGTTACAGAACTATGTTTCTACTATATTTCAAAGGAAATCTGTTCACTCAAAGTTCCCACAGTTAGCACTACCCATCATACAGTAATAGCTCTTCATTTGCCCTTCATGGACAATGTGACTTCACTGTGCAGGTCAACTTGTTATCCCTAGCATGGAGGATGAATCTGTGTATAAGGTGAGTGTGTTATTATTCTGGACACTTTCTCTGGAAATGAATTTGCTTTTCCTACACACAGATCTTCTGCCAAAGCTACCATCCATGGACTCACAGAATCTTATTCTCCATCACGGTGTTTCAAACAGCATTATTCCTGATCAAGGAGCTCCCTTCATAGCAGGTGAAGTGGGGCAATAGACCTGTGGTCATGAAATTCACTGTTCTTTTTTTTTTTTTTTTTGAGACGGAGTTTCGCTCTTGTTACCCAGGCTGGAGTGCAATGGCGCGATCTCAGCTCACCGCAACCTCCGCCTCCCGGGTTCAAGCGATTCTCCTGCCTCAGCCTCCCGAGTAGCTGAGATTACAGGCACGCGCCACCATGCCCAGCTAATTTTTGTATTTTTAGTAGAGACGGGGTTTCACCTTGTTGACCAGGATGGTCTCGATCTCTTGACCTCGTGATCTACCCGCCTCGGTCTCCCAAAGTGCTGGGATTACAGGCGTGAGCCACTGCGCCCAGCTGAAACTCACTGTTCTTATCATGTACCCTATCATTTTGAAGCAGCTGACTTGATTGAATGGTGGAATGGCCTTTAAAGACCCAGTTATAGCACACGCTAGGTGGTAACACCTTGTAGGGTGGGAGCAATGTCTTCCAGAAAGCTGTTTATGCTCTAAATCAATGTCCAATGTAAACTACTGTTTTTTTAAGACTACCATCTAGCTTCTTTGGGCTCCTCATGCTTCTAAATCAAGTAGTTAAGAAGGGAGATGCTGGCTGGAGTGACTGATCCTGATTACCTAGAGAAATTGAGCTGCTGCTCTACAATGGGTGTAAAGAACGCAGATCCCTCAGGGCATGTCTTTACACTGTCATGCCACATGATTAAAGTCAGTAGAAAACCGTATCAAGCCAACTTAGGTAGAACTAGTAAGATCCTTCAGAAAGGAATATTTGGGTCACCCTACCAGACAAAGGACCACAACCAGCTGAGGTGCTTGCTAAGAGCAAAGGAAATATGGAATAAGTAGTAGATGAAGGCAGTTATAAATACAAATATGATCACGTAACAACTTGCAGAATTGATGACTGTAATTGTTATGAATATTTATTCCTTATTTTATGAATTTGTAGGTGTGCTTATGCGTATATATACGTACACATATGTGTATGTGTTTACTTATTATCCCATTATCATATAATATAAAATGCGTACATAATAGTTAATTTCATACCATGTTTTAAAGGTTATAAGCTGTCAAGGAGAAGAGTAAATATCACCCAAGGGTTTTGCATCCACTCCTGGAAAAAGGGCTAGTGTTCTGGGTTACATGTAGGATAGTTATTTTATATTAGGTAGAAGTGTGACCTTGTTATTGTCTTTATTTGAAGATTAGGTATGGTTTAAGGAGATGTCACCCCAAGTTGACAAGGGGTAGACTGTGATGGTTAATTTTATGTGTTAGCTTGGCTAGGCTATAGTAGATCCAGTTATTTATTCAAACACTAAGTGTTCTGATAAGTCACTTCCCAGTGTGATTAATATCTATAATTTATTGACATTAAGTAAAGGAGATTACACTCAATAATCTGGGTGGGGCCTCAGACAATCAACTGAAGGCCTTACTATCAAAAACTGAGGTTTCCCAGGGGAAAAAGACATCCTGCCTCAAGACTGCAGCGTTAACTCCTGCCTGAGTTTCAGCCTGACTGCTCTATGGATTTCAGATTTGTCAGTGCTGTCAAATGCATAAACAAATTCCTTAAAATAGTAATAATAATGTATATGTCAAATATATCTTTTACAAATGTATATATATATATATATATATATATGTGTGTGTGTGTGTGTGTGTGTGTGTGTATGGCCATATATATACGGTCTCCTATTGTTTCTGTTTCTGTGATTGGTATAGTGGGATACCTTATTCCATTTAATTTCTATGTAAGTGTAACAGGGCAACCCGAGAATTCATCCTTTTGTTTCTTATTTTTTTTTATGTCTCTGAAGTTAAAATTTATACTCAGGACAGAAGATTTTTATATTCTTAGAAGAGACCACTTTTTTAAACTACGTTCATCATATGTAGGACAAGTACCTACCTATATTTAATGAACCGAGGTGTTAGGAATTCCTAGAAAAGTTTTCTAAAATACTTGTCTCATACTGAGGTATTAAATATTCTCTTTTAATGATGCAAACAGTATTCTTTACTGTCAAGAGTATTTTAGCAGATATCATTATAATATGAACTACACTGGGGCTACTTTTCTGTGTTCAGGGCCCAAGAAGGAAACTCCAATGTAAAAGGAAAAATCAGCCTCTGCAGTGTAGGTGGTAAGATGGGAGACAGTAAATCTAACTGTCTTGGAAGGGCATGGCCAAGGTACTTAAGGAACAGTGGTATATATATGTATACACACACATATATACACATATATATATATACATATATGTGTGTGTGTGCATATATGTTATATGTAACATAGCTGGAAAATTCAAGTCAGGAAGGGTAATAAAATACAATGGACCAGGCTTGTGAGATGCAGCTATTCTTCTGAGATCCTGAGATAAAGAAGAGAACAATGAGGCCAATTCAACAACAACGACAACAAAAACACCTAGTGGAGTTGATAGCATCTGGGGTACAGATATCTTGCAAAGTGAAGCATCTTGTGAAATATAGTTGCCTCTCCATCTGAACCTAGTTTATAGCTCTACAACTCACTATATAGAGCATGACAAATGTAACTTTTGGAAAAGTTGTCTTTAACATTAAGAAGAATCATCTTTCCTGACTTGCACGCCGGTAAGAAATCTTTAGAGTGTATATTATATTCCACATATTGCTCCCATTATTGAAAAACTATAGCCAGTAGTCCCAACATATTTATGTATCAATCCCCAATAATAAGGGTAATAGGCAAGGCCATGTGATAACCTCATATCAGTTACTAAGGGCAGATGGAAGTCATTATTACAAGTTACTGGGTTTCCTATATTTTGTGCGTAGAGTAGATTTTCTCTGGTCTTTATTAGGAGTGGATTTATTTAATTTACATTGCCTGAGAAATTGTATTTTAAAAGGTTATATTTATGAATCTGGAGGAGGTCTTATGAAACATGAAGATTAACTGCAGGGTTAATAAGAAGACTTACGGTGGCTCAGAAAGGCCACATGGTATCACAGAGAAAAGTCTTAAAGGGAAGTCAAGGTTTATTCCCAAGGCCTACGTCTGATTTATTGTGTCTCCTTGGACAAGTCACTTAACTTACCATAATCTCTGTTTCCAGCTGTAATAATATTCCTACCTCATATCTCAGAGGAGTATTGCAAAAATTTTTACCAAACACAGACTAGAATTTTATTATTGCTGGGGAATAGCTTTTGGCACCTCTGAAGATAGGATCAGAAAAAAAAAAGGTTAAATATAAATATGGTTGTGATGATTGCATTACATATCACATCTCATTTCCCTTCTTAGATTACGGAAAACTTTAAGTAAAATTAGATCATGCTGCTTTTTTAGAGAATACTGATAATTAACTCAACTTCAAAATTTTCTTACAGAAAACAAGAAGAAAACATCACTGAGAGTTTTTGCCAATCACTCTTCACAGAAGCATTTTTACAGAAACACTAGAGGTATTATTAACTTATATTTAGGATGTGTGATAATGACAACTAAAAAAAAATATAGCAGTGCTATTTGTACTATTCCTCCAGTCCCCTAGAATTAAAGCGCAGCATATAATTCCTGCAGTATGTGTTACCTTTGGCATTCTATATAAAAATGTGTTGAAATTCTGAAGTGTTATGTAAGTGTTGATTATTAGTAGCAGTATACTATGAGAGAAAATTTAAAAGGCAGGATTGAAGGTATTTTTCACTTTCTCTTTTGCTCACATTCAGGATTTCATGAACACGTAAGGATTTTTACTTTTCCTTTCATAATTATTTTCTTTCAAATAAAAACTAAATGGGTGTCTTAGTATTTTTAACACAGGTTTTATAGGTAAAAGAGAATAATATATGTGTATGTATGTATTCAGTGATCATACACATAACATCCTACTTCATGGGTGAACTTTGAAGTACTAGGCTAAGTGAAAGAAGCCAGACACAAAAGGCCATATATGGTATGATTCCATTTATATGAAATACCCAGAATAAGCAAATCCACACATACAGAAAATACGCAGTGGCTGCCAGGAGTCAGGGGGAGGGGAAGAAGGGAGCTAATGAATATGAGTTTCCTTTTAGGGTGACAAAAATGTTCTGGAATTAGACAGTGATGATATTTATACACTTTGTGAATATACTAAAACCCAATGAATTGTACACTTTAAAGTAATGAGTTTTATGGTAACTGAATTATATCTCAAAAAACATTACGTACAGGAAGAAATTGATAGAAAAAACATTTATTTAATTTTAGGTTTGCTAAATCTGGCAGTGTCAAGGTAACGTATTTTCAGTTTTTTAAATGTGATAAAGATTTATTTTATGTTTAATGTTGCATAAATTGTTTTATCATTTCTAAATACATGTGATGAGGAACCAAGATCTTTTAGAAGTAATATTGTCGTACTTGAATTTTCCTACCGCAAGGTACTCTTGCCTTGTTTTATGTGATTTTTTTATCTATTATAATGATTTAAAATCAGAAGAGCCATGTTTCAGTTCTCTCCTCCATGAAATATGTCTTGTGCTGTAGAATTAAACAGACACAGTCTGAACCTCATGCTTGTGATTCAGGATAAAACAGAAACAGCTACATACTCACCAAACCCAGTTTAACAGCCTGGGTCCAGCAAGAAGACAAACCCACATGATAATCTGAACAGGGAAAGTTTGTTATAAAGAAGTATTAAAGTACGATAATGGGGTAACTATGAAGATGTAAAGAGAACTCTATCTAAAGGGCATACAAAAGCTGAGACGGTGTACAAAGGATAACTGGACTCCCCAAGCCTGGGTTGCAGAACTCATGAGAGAAATGGGGTTGGAGCTGACTGAATGGTGGAGAAGTCCTCTGGCTTGCCCAGGTTAGAGCTGGATCACAGTCACAGGTATACAGGAAATGACACTCCAGGTTCCAGATGAGCTGAGGCTGGTCAGTAGGTGTTCAGAAAGAGACAGGTGTTTCAGCCAGTGTGAGGCCTGGAGTGTGTGTTGTCCACACCAGAAGGGATGCTGGAGGTGGTTACCTGTCTGGTGCTCAGACTGCAAGATTGTTAAGGGACTGTACACTCTAGGCATGCAGCTGTGACACTTCACTGTGGGATGTCACCACACACAAGCACCAAAAGACTATACAACAGAACCAAGAGAAAACAAAATTCATCACACCAGACCAGGAAGAGAAGCCCCCTTTCAACTGCAGTGTTCTTCCAGAAACTCCTGTTGAAAAAACTTCACATCAAGCTCACTGTGCAGAAGAAATGTTTAGAGTCTAGTGCAGTATTGCAGAATGGGCACTGAAGTATCAAGGTGGTAGTGAGAGGCAGCAAACTGATAACTAGTAAACTTAGTTTTCTTTTCTTCCTAAACCTGCAGCTAGACCGTATTTATTAGCTCCCCTTGTAGTTAAGTGGGGGCGACTGAGATAAGTTCTGGCCCAGGAGATAGATGCAGAGGTAATCTGATATACTCTCAGATCTTGCCTCTACTTTGTCCCTAAAACACCCACCTGCAAAACTGGAAATGAAGAATGCTAAATCTCCAGGAGATGGCAGATCTACAGGTTGGAAATATTCTGGAAGTATTCTAGATCTCTGACTCGTCTTTTGAGAAGAGACCCCAGAAGAGTAACCTGATTAGGCCTGTTAATGCTGAGGCTGTTGATGTGAGTTAAAAACGGATCTTTACGGTGATCAGCCATTGGAATTTTGCAATTGTTTATAACATAGTTAGTCTTTTTTGACTAATCTGAGTATTAAGGAAATGGGCACCTTTTGGACTAATGGGTGTCTTTAAATTGTTTGCTACCATAACAATAACCTGAAAGATGTGGCACTAACTTAGTTGTCAGACAGTGGGCAACAAAGCATGAGATATCAGAAGCTGAGAATCTGATACACCTTATTATGCCATGGCAAAATATTTGGTGAAGTGTGACTGCAATAATTTTGAAGGCACATCTCCCTAATGAGCTTATGTTTCTGGTAGAAGTGGTTGAGAAAAAAAGTGTTAGAATGTGTTTGTTTATTGATTGCCTTTAGCAAAATATTTCAAGAAAGATTTCAGCTCAGGAAGAAACTAGCTGATTTATAAGCAACAACAAAAAAAAAGGGGAAAGAGTTCAGAAATTTGGAGCTTTATGAGGTTGGAAAACCTGACAGTTTTTAGACCTCAAACAGTAATGCATAAGACAATGGTTTTGAGAAACAAAGGCCTATTAATATCCAAATAACAGATTAAATATTTTCTATGTAAGGTTTTTCTTTTTTTTTGTATAAGTCCTTATTTAAACTTTATTTTATTTTTTATTGCATTTTATGTTTTGGGGTACATGTGAAGAACATGCAAGATTGTTGCATAGGTACACACATGGCAGTGTGATTTGCTGCCTTCCTCCCCTTCACCTATATCTGACATTTCTCCCCATGCTATCTCTCCCCACCTCCCCACCCCCCGTCCCTCCCCCATTTCCCCCCAACAGACCCCAGTGTGTAGTGCTCCCCTCCCTGTGTCCACGTGTTCTCACTGCACAACACCAGCCTATGAGTGAGAATATGCAGTGTTTGATTTTCTGCTCTTGTGTCAGTTTGCTGAGAATGATGGCTTCCAGGTTCATCCATGTCCCTATAAAGGACACGAACTCATCGTTTTTGATGGCTGCATAATATTCCATGGTGTATATGTACCACATTTTCCCTGTCCAGTCTATCATCGATGGGCATTTGGGTTGGTTCCAGGTCTTTGCTATTGTAAACAGTGCTGCTATGAACATTCGTGTGCATGTGTCCTTATAGTAGAATGATTTATAATCCTTTGGATATATACCCAGTAATGGGATTGCTGGGTGAAATGGAATTTCTCTTTCTAGGTCCTTAAGGTATCGCCATACTGTCTTCCACAGTTTTTTCTTTCAAATTGCTTCAAAGTAGCCACCGTTAAGTTCGGAAAGAGGGAGAAAAAGAGCAAGAAAGAGAGAGAGATGGGTGAAGGAGAAAGAGAATGCAGAGAAAGAAGGCTTGAACATAGAGAAATAAGGCTTGCTTGAAAATTATATGCAAGAAAAAACTTTGGTATGACTGGATACTATGAACTGATCAGAAGCAGACACACCAGAAAACTATGAAACAAACAGGCTGATAAAGTGGTGCATCCCCCGAGGAGAACATACACACCAATCTCCTCTTCTGATGTGACCATAGAAAATGGCCACAAGGCTGAGCTCCATGAGGGAAGAGTCAGCAGTCACAAAGAATGGTGGACAAGGGAATTTCTCCCAAAGGACAGAATGGGAGTTCATTGCCCTTCTACCAAGGTAGAGCTCTTCATAATGTTGATCAAGCAAGGTTTCAGAATTGCTACAGACCAGCGACTGTGGTCTTTTCCTTACTTCCATTTTCCAAGTGGGTTACTGTGGCCATTCCATCTGTGCTTCTCCTTTTCCTACTGGCATTGCAGTGAGGGGATAGATGATTTATCTCTGTACTTTGTGTACTTTGGACTAATGGGTGTCTTGAAATTGTTTGCTACCATAACAATAACCTGTCATATTTGGGTATGACAATGTCCAGTCATACCCAAAGTTTTTCTTACATATAATTTTCAAGCAATACTGGTATTGCAGTGAGGGGACAGATGATTTATCTCTGTACTTTGTGTGTCACTGGATTACAGGTATCCACACCTGAATCTGACAGGAAGGACTCCTCCCTCAAAAACCCTAGACTTTTAGTGGACTGCAGGAACTGGATGTGGCTTCATGTTACCTCCAAGCAAGAGGGAGGATAAGTGTTTTCTAAGTGTGAGAGAAAGAATGAATTGGGTATCCCATGACCAAAAGGCAGACATTAGCAAACTTTAGAACCAATTTCTGTTTCTTGTTTTACTTGTGCAGAAAATGGAAGTGGTGATACGTTACCTTTCTGAGTTTGGGTGAGTAGGATGTGGGTGGAAGGGCTACTTTATAGCCCTGTGCTTGTTTCTCGCCCTCCTTCACCTTCTCCCTCTTCTCTCTCTCTCTTCTCTCCCTCTCTCTCTCTCTCTCTCTCTCTCTTTCTCTCTCTCTCTCTCTCTCATATTCACTTTCACTTCTAGGTCTGTCCTTCCTTCTTTGTCCTATCCTAGCAGCTCAAAGCAAAGGACTCTCTGATCCTACGAGACAATGGAGCCACAAGATGAAAAAAGTTTTCAATTCCCCATTGGGAAAATCATTGCCCAGAAAAACTACTAGCTGAGGGCCCTCATGTAGAACTATTGCATGAGTGAGTACACTTTATTTTGCTGTAACTCACAGAGGGCAATTAGGGATCAGAGAAAGAAGGATCAACAACAACAGGCAAGGGATGAAGACATGTTTCTATATCAAGTTGCTGCTACCTGGGCAGACTCTTGAGTATTAAAGCACTGTTTAGTGTTGACTAAATGATGTTGGGCATATTGTTTAATCCTTGTCACTCTAGAGTGGCCAGGGCAAGCCAGGCCTGTTTTCCAAACTAGAATTCTATTGAAGGGTATCAGAGATGTTGTTCATAATTACCCCAGAACAACATATATATATTACAGTAGCTGTAGGAAAACTGGATGTGTGACCATACTTACAGATTTGTGCAGTTTTTCATTTTTGTTTTGTTTTGAGACAGGGTCTCACTCTGTTGCCTAGCCTGGAGCTCAGCAGGGCCATCATGAGGCTCATTGCATCCTTTGCTTCCTGGGCACAAGCAAGACTCACTTCAGCCTCCTAAGTATCTGGAACTACAAGCATGTACCACCACACATGGCTTAGTTTTTAAAATTAGTATTATTATTTGTAGAGATGAGGTTTTGCCATGTTGCCCAGGCTGGTGTGCAGTCTTAAGATCAAATAGGTAAAGTCAAATAGGTAGAAATTCCTTCTAATGGAAAAGAGCCCAAATTCTTGTCATAGCTATGATCCCAGTGAATAATTTTAAAGCAGCGAATGAATAAAAAACTCTTTAGTTATAGCCTTAAGAGATTTCCAATTACCCGTTTCTTAAAAAGGAACTTTGGTGTGCCTATAGCAACTTCTAAAAACAGGGCATTTCTTAAAAATCTGTTCACAGTGTGTTGTTAGGACACAAACCCAGATTTCCTCTGCCATCCCTACAAGACAGACCTTTCCCTCTCCCCCTCCACAATATACATCTCGACACAGCAAGCACCAGCATCCTCATGGTGGAGAGCAATTCATTTTCATGTTGACCTCATGAAGAGATGCCTGCAGTGAGCCTGCAGCTGAGTGCAAAGTGCAGATTAGGAAGGAAAGTCCCTGTTCCCTTGATGCATTAACATGTTCTCCATTAAGTTGTTCTACTGCGGGGTGATCCTGGGGCTAGGGGAGCTTTCCTGCTACAGGGCTCTTGTCTCCTGGGGCCATTTTCGGAGAGTGGCCAGCCCAGCACAAGTCCATTTTTAGTTTATTCCTACATGTGTCTCTCTGACATTGGCTGCCCATGATTCCTTTCCCACTCCCCACCCCAGCCTCACTTTAGAAACTGAATGTTAAAAAAATAAATGAATAGACAATTTTTGCATAATTAGTTTCTTAGCTGTGCATTATATAAATTGCATTTAAAAGAGTAAACATAAAATCAAATTTCCATTATAAATATTAATGTTGGAAAGAACATCAGGAGACTGTGTGACCCAGTTCATCTCTTTTGGTAAGAAGAAAAGTTATAACCACCAAGGAGGCCTAAAACGCCGAAGGACAGAGGCTCCACAGCTGTGACCGCCCTTCATGTCAAACCACAGTACAGATCTTCCACAAGATCACAGAAAACCCTGTTAAGTACCATGAATTGTTCATGAAAATGAATTAATATACATAAAGTCTTTAGAATAATGGAGATATATAGGAAGAAGTATGTGTTAGCTTTGGTTACTACTATTCTTAATAGTGATAGGCTATCACATCAATAACCAATATTAGCCAGTTTTATAATAGTATATTTAGTCACATATACACACTATAGTTAATACTTCAGAAATACATGCTCAATTATTATTAATATATAAATTATTATATGTTAAAAACTTGGCAAATTTTATGTTAAAAAAAGAGGGAGAATAGAAGAAGAAAGATAAATAATCTTAGATCTGTGTGTTAGTGTTTGTGGGAGGAGAACTGTTCAGAGGAGAAGCAGAGAAGAGCCGAAGGTGGCCATGATAACTGGATGTAACTCAAGTTTGGAAGGCTTTCCACTATTTGGTAGCAATGACTAGATTTGTTTAATTTAGTCCCACATTATCCTAGTACCTGTAGATATGAATTATACCAAGGCAAAATGTGTTTTCTGCTTGGGGAAGTGGGAGGGAATAGTGGTTAAGATGAGGTCTCTGGAATCTCTCTGCCTGAGTCCAAATCCAGGTTCAGTGACTCCTTCACTATAGGACATTGAGCATATCACTTAATATCTCTGTAGCTCACTTATCTGTATAATGGCATAATAATACTGCCTGCTTGGTAGGCTTCTTGGGAAGATTAAATTAGTTCATATGAGTTCATATATTAATGTAAAACACTTAGGACACAGTGATCACTTGTATGAGTTTTATAAACACTAAGGGACTATTTAAGGTAATGAAAGTTGATTCTAAAAATGGCACAGGGTATCTAAAAAGGTGGTGGGTTCAATACCTACTGTAGGTTTCCCATGCATATTCCTTACAACCCTGGGAGTATCATACGTAGCCAGATAATGTATTTAAATATCAACCATTTTTTTCCTCCCAATATTTCACTATTACCTCCCAACCCCACCACTGCCAACAACCTCATAATTTCTGCTACACTGGAACAACTTTACTTTGAGATATTCTTTATTTCAGGATATGTCAAAAGCAGAAAGAAGAGAGTGAAGTGAACCTCTTCCTGGGTTTTGTGGTTCCATAGCTTAGGGCTTCAGGGGAATGAAAAGGATTCAGGGTACACAAGTAATTTGCAGAAGATGCAAACCTCCAGGACTGGGACAAGGTCAAGATGCTCTAGGATAAGTGGAGAGAAAGGAAGTCCACAAATAGGGTCTTGTGTTTCCTCTCAAGCCAAGTTCAAAGACGGGATGGGAACCCTAGATAGACCGAGAGTTTGAGAACAAGGATGGGTTTTGTAGAAGGCAGACTTGAAGGTCTATCTGCATGGCTTAGAACAACAGTGGCAGGAAGTAGAGGAGCCTCTGATGAGAATGACGCAAGCTGGTTGGACCAAAGAGGAAAGGCCAAAGAGAAGGGCCTCCTCAGAAGATATCATGGAAAGTGGACACCGAGGATTCAGCGTCTCCTTCCCACAACGTGTACCATGTAAGTCCCCCAGAATTTAGACATAACCACAGAAACAGGAGGAATCCAAAATCGAGTATAAGGCCACCTTCATATATGTATGACTTACATAGTCACAGAGGAATCTGTCCTTCAGAAGAGTCCAGTGCTCGGTTTACTGCTCTGTTTTTGCCATCTGACAATTTTTAATAACATTTTAACAAGGAGCTTGCATTTTCATTTTGCATTAGGCCCTGAAATTTATGTATTAATTCCTGCTTGACTTCTAGTAACTTTCTTTAAACCCAGTAGAAAGAGGAATTCAAACAGAAATTAAGTTGATTAGAGAAAGATAGTTATATTTCTGCATATCTGAGTTTACAGGTTGATTTCTGTGCTAATACATGTAAGCCAAGACCAGATGAGTTAAGTGAAGCAAGTTCAGTTCATGAAAATGCATAGTGATATTTGACTTGGTTGCAGAGGGTATGATAGGTAGGGTAAAGATAAAATTGGAAAACGTGGTTGGAGGTATGAGTGTGGGCCATCCTGAAGACCTACAATGGTGAATATCAAGACAGTCTGACATATTTGGAATTACTTGGGGACCTGAAATTAACAGCCATGTTTGAAGCCTCCATATAAAATACTAAAAGTAGCCTTGTGACAAGAGAAGCCTTTAAAATGAAGAAGACAGCTAAAGGGGCAGGACTTTGAGCTCAGATAAACCTGACACTCAATCCTACATCTGTTGCATTAGCTGGAGAGCATCAGATTTTCATTTCTCATTTATAGATGGGGAAAGGCTCCTATCACTTACTTTTCTGGGTTTCTGTGAGGGTAAAATGGAATGATGTCCATATAGTGTTGAACAGAGTAGAAACTTCCTCACTGTATAATACCCATAGAGAATGATTTACAACTGAGGGTATCCTTTCCTTTAGTTTGAACATCTACTATACAACAGGCTGTATCGTTAGAGACCATACTTAGAATATTTTGT